>NC_133372.1:31452037-31483282 GCF_049309525.1 Garra rufa
TGTGAGTTTGGATTTATTATAACGTTCATCTGGGAATGCAATGTGTGCCATTTCATCAGATTTAAAAGTTAAATCATTTATAAACCTACGCAAACACAGGAGGATACATCAGTGTCCTAACTGTTCATCGCAATTTCAAAAGAAAAAACTCAAACGCTCACTGTGAGTTTATATGTTTGTCTACATATTCAAGAAATTGCAGTGGCTGCAGCATTTCTGTCGTAAAGAAATGGCCAAAAATTAAAGATTAAGTGGACATTTGAATTAAATGGTGTTTAGTCGATATTAAACAACAATAAGATTGCGCTGTAAAGTGTAAAAACAACTGTTAGGTCATTGGCGTCCTCTGCAGTCATTTGTTATAATGTGTAATGTACAGTACGTTAGCTCTATTGTTTATAATACATTATGTTTTTTAACAGTTTTGTTCAATAAAACAATAAAATTACTTGGTTTTGATACTGTAATTATTATTGCTGCTTTGCTATTATATATGTATTTTAAGTCATTTTAAAGGCTATTGTTCGCATATGTCTGTTTTCTATTACTACAAAAAATGTATTATAATAATCTGATTTCTCAGTTAACCATTTTTTTCTCGCAATTGTGAGTTTGTGTCTTGCAATTTGGACTTTTTTCTCAGAATTGTGAGATATAAACTTGCAATTACGAGTTATAAAGTCCACTTCTGATATGTTCACAGAATTGCGAGTTTATATCTCAAAATACTGACTTAATAACTCGCAATTGCGAGTTTACATCACACAATTCTGACTTCATTTATCAGAATTGCATGTTTACATCTTGGAATTCTGACTTTATAACTCGCAGTTGCGAGTTTATTTCATGCAATAAAAAGGGTGTTGTTTTACTCAAATTTTAATGGGAGTATGTTGAAGACATTTCAAAAAGACCCTAAAGCAGGGGTGCCCAACCCTGTTCCTGGAGATCTACCTTGCTGCAAAGTTTAGTTCCAACCCTGATCAAACACACCTGTCTGTAATTATTAATTGCTCCTTCAAATCCTAATTAGTTGGTTCAGGTGTGTTTGATCAGGGTTGGAGTTGAACTCTGCAGGAAGATAGATCTCCAGGAACAGGGTTGAGCACCCCTGCCCTAAAGAATCATACCAACTTGTGAAAAATGGGTATTCAATGTCCCCATTAACACTGAAGTGACAAATTATAATTGCATCAAGATGTCACTGGCACAATCAAGCCAGATTAATGTCACTTATGTAACTGAACGTGACACACCAGTTTGACTACCTAGAAAAACAGGGAACATTTTATTTTACTCCAAAACCACAATAGACACGAGCATTAGCATACTAGAGTAGCAGCATTTGAGGGAGTCAAGAAGTGGTGATTTTTTTGTGAATAACAACTTCAATTTTCAATAAAAAAAGCTATTGCATGACTTCAAAAGACTTGAAAGTTCAACGTTAAAAAGGATGAGAAGCCCTTGAAATGTAGAGCTATCTCTCTCTATATACCATGATAATCAATGTTCATAATTGAACTTCTTCCACAGAAGTCATTTACTTCAAAAGACATCACAACAGAAAAGTCTTTTTTGTTGTTGCCGCAATACTGGAATGTATGCAGTGACAAGCTCTCTGATTTCTTTGGTTCACCTTCCACAATAAACAAAATGGTGGTTGCTGATGACAAACAGACCATCCCTCCTAATATTTGGCTAAGTTAGATATATAGGGCGTACGTGCAGAATAGCAATACATTTGATCTGTCATTCACTAACTGAGCACATCTATAAAAGAATAATGCGGTGGTCTCAAACTGCTCTATTTAATGGTGACTCACTGTGGACTATGACAAATGGTACTGTCTGGTAAACAAGGCTAAGATTTAAGTGGTGGAGAAGATAGGTGATTATTCTCCGAAAAATGTGTGTGGGCTATCCTCATTCGATCCTTACAAAACAAACAAGCACACTCATTCTCTGATGATGCCCAGTATTGACCCGTCGGCTAGAAAGAATGACCTAGCAAAACCGTTTGGTCCGCACAAATGTTCAGGATACATCAAGAGAGCTCGAAGAGACCGTGAGTACAGTCTGTTCAAATTTCATAAAGGACAAATAAGACGTTTTAATCGCATTACATACGATTTGGCGTTCCAGGATTTGTGCCACTGTAAGAGTCAATTTAGCAATTTCATTTTTGGTACAATTCTGCAGGAGATTAAGTTTACCTCTCACCGATTCCTATTACAAGACTGCTGTTCATCATGTGTTTCCTGTCGCTTTTGTTCTCTCGCTTTAGTTGTTGTCATTACCCCGACAGTGCGTGTATATTTTCTTACCAGTGCTTATTAATTATCCTAGATCATGTAGAGATACATGCAAGTAATGGATTCTATTAAGGACAAAAGATCCATCATGATCATGAAACAGCCTTTGGCTAAGCGAGTGAAAAAGGAGGACATTCATTTTGTTGATTATAATTACATAGAAGGGACTCGGCGACGGGCTACAGGTTACGGCCTCTAAAACTACACATCTTCAGATATGATTGGCCTGTATTAGTTTGCTTTATCTGAAAAAGGGGTTAGGGTGCTTGCAGTGATCTTTCTCTAGTTAATTATAGGCAGTGGATTTATGCAGATAGAAAATAGCAAATTTGCCACTGCTGAGAGTCAGCACCTCCTACTAAGGTGTCCACCGTATACACCACCCTGTAAAATACACACAACAAGAGAATTTAGATAAATATCCATCATTAAATGACTAGGATGTGAGATGATGCCAGGGACCAAACAAATATCTGCATAACAGCTCAAAAGAGTAATGAAATATTCATTAAAATTCTCAGTTTATGTATGTGTTGCAGCAAACACATATCGTGCCTAAATATGAATTTCTCTATAAAACTAAAACTGCAACCAGTTTAAATGAGCTAATCATTTTTAAAGAGTTGGAACAGATAGTAAAAGAAAAGCAGCCAACAAGGGAACCAGAATACATGGGAACCCCTTCAATATAATTTAAAAAGCATCCCAGGTGGCACCTCATGAAGCTGCTTGAGAGAATGCCCAGATTGTGCAGAGATTGTATTATCAAGCTAATAGGTGGCTAAATTGAAAAAGCTAGTAAAATAGTTCTGAAGTAATAAAAAAGTCAATACATAATTAGTAATATTTAATATGTATATTAAAAACTATGTAAAAAAAATACATATACAGTCGAGGTCAAAAGTTTACTTACACTTTGCAGGATCTGCAAAATGTAATTTTTTTTTACCAAAATAAGAGGGATCATACAAAATGTATGTCATTTTTTACTTAAATGACCCTATTCAAGTTTACATCTACTTGATTCTTAATGCTGTGTTGTTAACTGAATGATCCACAGCTGTGTTTTTTTGTTTAGTGATAATTTTCATTAAATTGCCCGCTGTTCTTCAGAAAATTTGTCAGGTCCCACAAATTCTTTGGTTTTTCAGCATTTTTGTGTATCTGAACCCTTTCCAACAATGACTGTATGATTTTGAGATCCATCTTTTCACACTGAGGACAACTGAGGGACTCATATGCAATAATTACAGAAGGTTCAAACGCTCACTGATGCTCCAGAAGGAAAAATAATGCATTAGGAGCCAGGGGTGTAAACTTTTGAACAAAATGAAGATGTGTACATTTTTCTTGTTTTGCCTAAATATAATTTTTTTTTATTGAGTACTGCCCATCAGAAGCTACAGAAGATACTTACATGTTTCCCAAAAGACAAAATAAGATAAGTTTACCTTCAAATTCAAGAGGTTTTCACCCCCTGGCTCTTAATGCATTGTATTTCCTTCTGAAGCATCAGTAAGTATTGAAACCTTAGTAAGTAATAGTTGTATATGAGTCCCCCAGCTGTCCTCAGTGTAAAAAGATCTCAAAATCATACAGTCATTGTTGGAAAGGGTTCAAATACACAAAAATGCTAAAAAAAAAACAACAACAAAGAATTTGTGGGAACTGAAGGATTTTTCTGAAGAACAGCGGGCAGTTTAACTGTTCAGGACAAACAAGGGACTCATGAACAACTATCACTAAACAAAGAGTAAGAACACAGTATTAACAATCAAGTGTATCTAAACTTTTGAACTGAGTCATTTTTATAAGTTCAACTATTATTTTCTCTTGTGGATTATATGTAAATGTCTTTTATTTGAAATGTCTTATTCAGGTCAGTACTAAATAAAAAGTATGTGCATTTTGCATGATCCCTATTATTTTGGTAAAATAATAACATTTTGCAGATGCTGCAAGATTTTGTATGCATACTTTTGATCTCAACTGTATATATATATATATATATATATATATATATATATATATATATATACAGGTATGTGCCAAAAAATTTGAATATTGAGGGAAAGTCCATTTATTTCAATAATTTGTTTTAAAAAGTGTAAATTGTACGTTAGTTCACTACACACAAAGTGCAATATTTCAAGCCTTTATTTGTTTAAATTTTGATGATTATTTTGATTACAATTTGATTTACAATTTTGATAACAAATCCAGCATTTCACAAAATTAGAATATCATGACAAATTTCAACATTGTAGGCTCCCTGTGTTCAGAAATCTGGGGGAGCTTCATACGGAGTGAGGCTGGTGTCATTGCATCAAGAAGCACCACATACAGACGTCTGCATGACATGGGCTACAGCTGTACAATTCCATGCGTCAAGCCACTCCTGAACCAAAAAACAACGTCAGAAGCGTCTGTACTGGGCTAAGGAGAAAAAGTACTGGTCTGTTGCCCAGTGGTCCCGAGTCCTGTTTTCAGATGAAAGCAAATTTTGCATTTCATTTGGAAATCAAGGTCCCAGAGTCTGGAGGAAGACCGGAGAGGCACAAAAGTCAAGCTGCTTAAAGTCCAGTGTGAAGTTTCCACAGTCAGTGATGGTTTGGGGAGCCATGTTATCTGCCGGTGTGGGTCCATTGTCTTTTATCAAGTCCACAGTTAACGCAGCTCTACCAGGAAATTTTAGAGCACTTCATGCTTCCTGCTGCCAACAAGCTTTTTGGAGATGATAATTTTATTTTCCAGCAGGATTTGGCACCTGCCCACAAAGCCAAAACTACCAGTACCTGGTTTAATAGCCATGGAATAACTGTACTTGATTGGCCGGCAAACTCGCCTGACTTAAACCCCATTGAAAATCTATGGGGTATTGTCAAAAGGAAGATGAGGGAACAGAGACCCCGAAATGCAGACGAGCTGAAGCGCCAATATCAAAGCAACTTGGGCTACCATAACACCTCAACTGTGTCAAAGGCTGATTGCCTCCATGCCACGCCGCCTTGATGCTGTAATTAGTGCAAAAGGAGGCCCAACAAAGTACTGAGGACATAATACAGTACATTAACACACTTTTCAAAATGCCAACATGTGTTTAAGATCCTTTTTTTATTGGTCACATGAAATATTCTAATTTTGTGAAATACTGGATTTGGTTTTTTTTTTTGTCTTTGATCCATAATCATCAAAATTGAAACAAATAAAGGCTTGAAATATTTCACTTTGTGTGTAGTGACCTAATATAACATACAAGTTTCACAATTTGAAACACATTATTTAAATAAATGGACTTTCCCTCGATATTCTAATTTTTTGGCATATACCTGTACATTATGCAAACAAAAACTTTTTCTTTGGATGTGATTAATCACAATTAATCGATTTGACAGTGTAAGTACATACAGAAATATAAACACATACGTTAAATTTAATTTCCTAGCTTCCTTTGCAGAACTCCAACTAGTTTTTATTTGAAAAAAAAAAAAAAAACTTCTCTCTAGAAAAACAAGATGCATACATAGCATACCTGACCTCTGCTGTCATTTATTTTAATTGCCTATTTATAGTGAAAGCTGATTATTTTCTTCATACACATAAAGCTTATGTACACAAGTTCTGAGAGCAGACCTCACGGTTATGCATATTCGCTGAGAAGAGGGGATTATCAGGCAGACATGTAAAGCTTTATGCCAATATTTGTAGCTGGCAATTGGAGGTTTGTTCAAAGAACAACATCGGTGGAATTTTCTCTTAATAACCATTCAGTCAGGGAGTTAAAACATATCGATTAGAATAGATGGCCAATGATAATAAGCAAAGCTAGCAGCAGAATTAATGTTTTCCTCACTAAAAAAATAACAATACACCATATTAACCAACACCCATTTAACACAATAAATAAAACGAGTCTTGCAGAGTGGCCATTTGCATGGACTGCTATGATGTAAAATGTTATTCCACATGGACATTATCAGAAATTATGCTGCTGTGCAGGATGGAGAGGAAAATGCAATTTTTTCCTCCATAAATTTAGACCACAAATGGAGTCACTCCTCTAATGACACTTGCAATTTAGTTACTTTTGACTTGTTTGCCCACCATGAAGATGAAAATTCATCAATACATATGAAATTAACAATCAAACCCCATTAAAATGTATATTTAGATCCACTTAAACGTGGCAATATTTAATTTTTATTACATAACATCAAATATCACACTCGATCCTACACTCCAAATGCTATCTATCGCCTATAGGCTAATTCACAGACTTTACTCTAATTCCTTAAAAGGGGGACGCACACATGTTGAGCTAGAATCCCTATTTACATAATGAAACATTAAAATAGTTTTTACTAACGTTTGATGATTTCATAGTCAGACTCATTAGTTACACATTCAATCCATATTTTCAGTATGACTGCAAACATACACAAGAAAGCTTAAAGCAGAAGCGTAGAAATGCATGCAGTGGCCTAAAGATTCAAAACATTTTTGACATTTTGACACGGTTGTGCCTTTTGAAGTCAAAATATAGTGCCGTGAATATGATGTAAACACAAATTTATATTATCAGTATTAAAGGATTAGCTCACTTTCAAAATGAACATTTCCTGATAATTTACTCACTCCCATCCTAGATGTTCTTGTCTTTCTTCATTCGCAAAGAAATTAAGGTTTTTGAGGAAAACATTCCAGGATTTTTCTCCATATAGTGGACTTCTATGGTGGCCAATGGTTTGAAGGTCCAAATTGTAGGTCCAAAACATGTAGAGCCCTTTAAAGCTGCATTGAAACTGCAGTTTGTACCTTCTAACCGTTGACTCCCATTGAAATCCACTATATGGAGAAAATCCTGGAATGTTTTCCTCAAAAACCTTAAAGAAGTAGTTAACTTCCAGAGCAAACATTTACAGATAATGTACTCACCTCGTTGTCATCCAAGATGTTCATGTCTTTCTTTCTTCAGTCGTAAAGAAATTATGTTTTTTGAGGAAAACATTTCAGGAATTATCTCCATATAGTGGAGTTCTATGGTGCCGGCGATTTTGAACTTCCAAAATGCAGTTTAAATGCAGCTTCAAATGGCTCTAAATGATCCCAGCCGAAGAATAAGGGTCTTATCTAGCGAAACAATCAGTCATTTTCTAAAATAATACAAATTTATATACTTTAAACCTCATTTGTCTTGTCTACCTTTGCCATGTGCATGCGTACTCTGTGCAGTTCTATTTTTTTTTTTTTTGACAGATCGTTTTTTGCTAGATAAGACCCTTATTGCTCAGCTGGGATTGTTTAGAGCCCCTTTAAAGTTGCATTGAAACTGCATTTTGGAAGTTCAAATTTGTGGGCACCATAGAAGTCCACTACATGGAGATATCTCCTAAAATGTTTTCCTCAAAAAACATAATTTCTTTACGACTGAAGAAAGAAAGACATGAACATCTTGGATCACAACAGGGTGAGTACATTATCTGTAAATGTATGTTCTGGAAGTAAACTACTGCTTTAATTTCTTTGCGACTGAAAAAAGAAAGGCATCATGGATGACACGGGGGTGAGTAAATTATTCAGTAAAGCATTAATCAGTAAAGAAAAGTTAAGAAAAATTTCTAAATTGGTTTATTATCAATACAAAAACATAGCAAACCATAAAGAAATAAGACGTTGTTAATGAAACACTTACCTTTTACAATTAACTGAATGAGTTTTGGGCGAAGATTACGTTCACTCTGTATCGAGCAGGTGTACAAGCCCTCGTCCGTTACATCCACTTTCTGTATCTGTAAGCTGTATTCATGTTTATCCCCCACATTTGATACGATGGACACGCGAGGATCCCCTGACCACTTGTCATTCCCTGCGTAAATGATACTGGAACGATTCAACCATGCTCCTTTTGAGATCCCATCCAACAGGTAGCATCTGAAACCAGAAAGAAAGCAGATAGTTAAAGCTTTTAACATTGTTTACATGCATTTTTAAAATGCTTCAAGACAAACCATGTCCAAATTAATTTATGTTGAGCATTTTCCGCTAAAATGTGGTTTGAAACAGGCCATTTCCTACTGTAACCAATCTTTGGCTTTTCATATCTTTTGGCTGTATGAGATGGTTTTTGTACTATTAGCAATACATTATTAGCTGAGGACGTAGAGAGCAACACATAAAATGCATTACCATTCTGATACATGGACTCGTAGATGACACTGTAACTCGCTCTTCCTCTTTTTCAGAATCAGTTTCAGCGGAGACTAATTTGCATATTCATGAGTCCACGTATTCTAAATGAGGTAAGGATGTAGGGTTATATTCAAGCCATGAAAAAAACTATTTTCATGGAAAAAATGATTAAATATGTCATTTTGATTATCAAAGATGAGTTTAAGGGATAGAACTTGTGACTGCAGAGGGAGTAAGGACAAGGACAGCAGATATCATAACATCAGCATGAGATGAGATTATAAATGCAATTTCAGATATACACAGATCAACAACATATAGACCAAGAATATGATTTACTAGCTGATCACTGTTGGAAAAACTGTCACAAAACAGATCTTCATTTTATGTTAGGTGTTGTTTAAATGCGTCATGGTACTGTCATAAATATCTTTCAAAGACTGACACAGAAGAGACGAAATTGTTAAATAAAGTTGTTATTTTTGCTTTCTTCGCTTCAAGCTTTATAAAATTAAGTCACATGGACCATTTTAACAATGTCCTTACTACCTTTCTGGGCCTTGAATGTGTCAGTTGCGTTGCTGTCTATGCAGGGTCAGAAAGCTTTCGGATTTCATTAAAAATATCTTAATTTGTGTTTGAAAGATGAACGAAAGTCTTACGGGATTGGAACGCCATGAGGGTGAGTAATTAATGACAGAATTTTCATTTTTGCGATAACTATCCCTCTAAAGTCTTACTGAATAATAAACACTATCTGCAAATCATACAAAATACATCAGTCCCTGGCGTGCACAAAAGATACCATCAAAAGCAACAACAACAACAAAATAACTATTTAATATTTAAAGCAGTTGTTCCCAGCTGATGGGTCATGACCCAAAATGGGCCGTGGGTCTGTTTTAAAACAGCACAGAAAAAAAAAAAAACAATGTTAAATGCAAATAATAAAATGCAACTAAGTGTACAATCTTGCATTTAGGACAGCGAATTAAATAGGCATCATTTTAAGAAAACGCTTAGGGGAGAAAGGAGAAAACGCTTTCCATATCTTTTGTTGTTGACATCAAAAGCCACGCGGCCCAATTAAACTCCACAGTATTTTGGTCCAAATCCCTCCGTCACTTTGCAGAAGCCAAATTATGCGGATGCCAACATGGACAGGTTGCATGACATGCCATGTTTTTGATTCTGTTTCAAGGTCATCCCGTTTTGTTTGGATTTCTGTATTCATTTAAACATGACGTCTTCCAATTGACAGTTCTAACCCCGAAACACAAGACTTCAGAACAGCAAAACCATGCAAACAAACGAAAAAAGACAGCTTGGAACTTCAATGTGGCTTCACATCTAACATCTATTTGTTGTTTGTCAGCAGTGGTGTGAGAGTCTAAGCTGTGAGTTATTCACACAGGATGCTCTTGAGGTTACAGGTGAAATGGGAGTCAACATATCCGTCAGTACCATGCAGGTCTCAACTCACTTTCTCAAAGTTGAAAGGATTGTTAGGAAATGTGCTCATGTTCTCATGCCATTCGAGAAAAAAAGTGATGTTGGGTTTGTTAAAAAGTGTAAACACAGAATGATGAGACAAGATTTAAAACGATACAGTTGAGTTACCATTATGCATGAGAAAGACCCACTGGAGAATGTGATTTAGAGCACATCTTATTAAAAATGTATTGATGCTTCTAGAATACAACCTCTCAAATTAAAAGCATTTCATAATGTATAATTGCATGTTGTGTAAAAATGGTAAATCAATCTGAAATGTATGGCAAATGATCTATAATATTAGTGATAGGTCATAATTTGTCCAGTTTATGTATGCCACATCCTTGAATTTCAATGACAGATAATGGAGTATAACTTATGTAGGCCTACATTCATAAGCATAACTAATTAACACCAATAGAGATTATATATTCTTCACATTAACATTAATGTCACAAGAGATATGAGATGCTGAAACGGGGTTTACAGTTAAATAAATAATTATCTACATAAATAAATACTTGTGTTAAATAAGCACACGTATATAACCACAATTTCTTATTAAGTGTTCAACCAAACACGCACAACTGCAAAACATCGAAGTACATTCGAAGGATTTTGCCAATGTTAAAGAGATAGTTCAGCCAAAAATGAAAATTAGCCTATTATTTACTCACCCTCAAGACATCCTAGGTGTATATGACTTCCTTCTTTCAGATGAGTGCAATCGGAGTTATATTAAAAATAGTTCTGGCTTCTCCAAGCTTTATAATGCAATGGGCAGGTGTTTCTCTTCAACAGTTTAAAACAAGTCCAATAAAGTGTAAACAAGTCCGCTCAGAAATGACGAATGCGGAAGCACAGTGGAGAGAGCAAAACAAAACAATGGTCATGAATCAGAAGTACAAAACAAGGATTTGTAAAGAAAAATGTCGGAGGATTTTGATGTAAGCTAAAAGGAGACTAAGGAAACTAAGGACTAAGGAAACTTTGCTTCCTTTGCTTCTGTGAACAAACGCTACGTCATCCACCCGAAACAGCTCCCGTGTACAACAGTTAGCGCGAGCTAGATTAAAGTGATTATTACATTTTAAATATTGGGTATTTTTCTTAAAAAAAACACATCGGTTCGCAACAGGAGACCTTTATTCACCCCGGAGTCATGTGAGGCACTTTTTAGTATGGATGGATGCACTTTATTGGAGTTGTTTTGGACTGTTGAAGACAAACACCCACCCATTGCATTATAAAGCTTGGAGGAGCCACAACAATTTTTTATATAGCTACGATTGTATTCAGAAGTCATATACACCTAGGATGCCTTGAGGATGAGTAAATAATGGGCTAATTTGTATTTTTGGGTGAACTATCCCTTTAATTCTCAGCTCAGTCTTATAAAAGCCAAAATTCTTCTTTGAAATGTTGAATGTTATCATCTTATGTTGTATATTAATTTACTTTTTTCCTAAATCTGAACAAAGATTATTAAAAAGATATAGTAACCTACAAACCTGTCATAATTTACTCACCTTCAAGTCATTTCAAGCTTCTGTTGAACATAAAAGAATATATTTTGAGAAATTTCTTTTTGCTTTTTGTAAATACAGAAGTCACTGGTAACCAAAACTGTTTTAACGGTCTTACAGGTTTGGAACGACCCTGAGGATGAGTAAATAATGACAGTTTTTGAGTAAACTATCCTTTTAAAAGCATATTTGCAATGTTATCACAAAATCAAAACTATATATTTATAATCTAATCAATGTAATAAACATCTGTCGAGGAAAACATGAAAATTGCAAAGAAAGAAACAGTTCAATTTAATTACAGAACATAGAACAAATATTTTACAAAGCGCTGCTAGCACTACAGTTAAATGATAACATTCATAAAGGCAAAAACTCAAAAGACCACTAATAAATTATGTAATACAAACGTATCAATTCTAAATTATTTGCTACAAGCTAAACTCTTTTGATTTCCTTGTAAAAGCTCCTCAGGCATACTGCTCTACATCGCTGACACTGAAAGTTTCATCACCATTTCTAACCCCTGAAACAGCAGGATAGCTGGTGTCAAAGCACTACAGAGATCTAGTCGGACATTCCACACAATAACTCCTCACAAAGGCATAAGTGCTTCCTACTGAGGTGTAGGCCACTGTGAAAGAAAGTGTGTGGACCTCCACATGTGCTATATTTCCTTTGTACCTCCTGGAAGGAACAGGTGGAAAGGTTCAAAGCTGATTTCATGTGCCTACTAGCATGTGCTAGTCTTTGAACTATTGGACTGTAGGACTTATGTGTGTGTGTGTGTGTGTGTGTGTGTGTGTGTGTGTGTGTGTGTGTGTGTGTGTGTGTGTGTGTGTGTGTCTCTTCACCAGCATTCGCTAGTGGTTAAATAGGCCCAAGACTTGATGGTCCTTCTGCCTTCCATAATTTTTTTTCCCCAAATTATGGAAGTCAACCATTATGAAAGGAAACCATCAACTGTCCAGTTGCCTCAAAATATCTTCTTTTATGTTCAGTAGAAGAAAGAGACTCATACATGCTTAAAACAACTTGAGGGCAAGTAAATGATGAAAAATTTCATTTTAGGGTGAATTATTTCTTTTGCTGTTATTTATATAGCAGAGTAACTAGGACCCTATGAGAAAACGCAGACAGAATTGCGGAATCCAGTAATAAAACAGAATTTACTGTATAAGACACATTTGCCAAATTTTGGATGGATAAATCAAAAGTAGGTCAGCACACTTAAATCAAAATGCGATATGGACTACTGTCTGTGAATATTAAGCAGCAAAAAACTATGTAAATATGAATCCTGCCTGTTCTGGGTGTCTCTGTGTGAATGAATGGCACAGATACGCGGTTTTGTTTACTACTGAAGCACACAATATGCATGCTGTGTTTTTAGCCTCCGCCACCTAAATAGAGTATGTGAACACATAAACATAATCTCTAGAAATGCTCTGAGAGTCACTTTTTGACCATTTCATTTGAGAAAATCTATCATCATATCATATACAAGCTGTGCAACCCATCAAAATAAAAGTTTGGTTTAACCTGAAGGAACTGTGACAGAAATATATTGCTTAATGTAAATATAGTGACCATTTTATTTGAGAAAATCTATCATCATATCATACACAAACAGAAACTTCAAGGTCTTCATGGCTGTGAAGCTGTGCAACCCATCAAATTAAAAGTTTGGCTTAACTCGAAGAAACTATGACAGAAAAATATTACTTAATGTAATTACAGTATTACTACTACTAATAAAATTATTATTAAAACATTATTTTTTAGGAATATTTACCAGAATTTATTTAGCAGAAAAATGCAAATATACAACAAAAAAGAAAAAAAGAAAGAAAGAAAGAAAAAAAATTACAAATTAATTAGAGATGCTTTCGATTATTAAAATATATTGAAACCATTCAAATGAAATGCAGACAATTACAGAAAACAAAATTTGCCAAAAAAAAATTGAAATTAAATTTGAGAGAAAAAAATAAAACATATTTCATAGGTAGGGGTGGGTATCGTTTGAATTTTATCGATTTCGATTCCGATTCCGATTCCACTTATCGATTCCGATTCTTTTCGATTCCCAGTTTCGATTCCAATTTAGTAAAAAAAAAAACAACAACAAACACAAAAGTCAAACATTAATATATTAAACATGTTTATTTTCAGTGCTAGCTTGCAACATATTATTTTATTGCAGGGGTTCTCAACCTTTTTTATATCAGGGCCCCCTTCTTCTCGGGTCAGTTTTGCAAGGCCCCCCTATGCCTGACATTTCCTCTAAAGGTGTTTATTTTTTAACCTTTTTTATTAACCTAAACATTTGTTTTGCCTTTTTATTTTTCTCCTGCATGTTATAAAAAAAATCAAACAAACTTTAAATTAAAGCTATACTTTTGAATTTAAAAGAAAATCCTCTGCTCTAACTTTTTAACATGAATATACATATACAGATTTAAAACACCTAAATTATTTAATTCAGACATTCTTCACAACTTCAGAGTACTCTTTCTTAAGTGACTGAATATCTACTGTTTGTATTTATTATAAAATAAACATATAAATGAAAAATACAGTAAATACATTGTAAATCTGTTTATGCTGGTGCTCATATGTGCTTAAACACCACTGACCCTTACAAGATCCACCTCTATGGGTAAGCATTCATTATAAAAAAACTCACAGGACATTCATTTTGAAAACTATGCAAATATTTTGAAATTTCACGCAAAAATACTATGGATCAGAGCACCGAAAGCATGAATAGTTTGTGAATCAACAGCGGACTTATGCGTGCCTAATGTACGACTCCGATATACAGTACAAGAATGAATACATTAGGCACGCGCGAGTTCGTTACTATTACTCTGGTCATCTTTGCCTTTACATAAGCGGGAGGGTTTGTTTCATGCAGCCAAGAGATAAAGTAGATACCTGTCTTCCCGCGGGGGTACAAGTGACTTTTATGTGGGCTTTTGCAGGACGAAATAACATACATTTCTTCTGGAGTGGGCGGGCGCAGGACTAAAATCCGTCCCTTGCAGATCTCTAAGATGAAGTTTGCGTGCAGATTGCACGCGTGGAAGGTCCTGGCAGATCACTAGATGAAAAAAATGCAACCAGGAATCGAAACGAGGAATCGAAATTTTAATATTATAACAAGTATCCGATTCTTTATCTTAAGTATCCGATTCCAGAATCGGAATCGATTTTCGATTCCCAACCCTATTCATAGGGCCCTTAAAAGTGTTATTTTTGTTAAACCTTTAATAAATTGCTGTTAAATTGTGTAAGTTTCATGATTTTAAATAATTAGACATGCTTTTTGATTTAAAAAATGTAATTTAATCATTAAAACAGATTAGACAAATTAAAACAGAAAAAAATAAAATGGATTTCATAGGGCTCTACTGTTATTTATATAGTAACTAAATCATATGCTGACTACTTTCTTTAATAATTCATGGCTATTTTTTTTCCAGGGTTTAGCCTGGCTTTACATTTGTAATATGTATGACATATTTTTAGACATATATTTGTTTTGACATCTTACCCACCATGTAGAGAATGTACTTTGCATGCAAAGTAGATTTTTATCATGGAAAAAACATCACTTTTCTTAAAATATCTTAAAATATCACTTTTCTCTCAAATCGCATGCAGCTGTATTGAGTAAAAATACCAGCTTACTTATTGACACATCTTACCCCGCTCTCCCCTACCCCAAAATAACACTGCAGCCCTATGTATTTCGCATCCAAATATGTATTTTCAAGCCAGTGTGCATTGTTACCAATTTAAATAAGCATCTGCTCTCAAAGTCTCAAAACAGCAGAGAGAAGAGACTGTAATCAAGTCATGTTTGTTCTCCCTCTTTCCCCCAAATTTCCCTTAATCATCTTTATTCATCCCTTCAAAGCACTGCTCTGTGAAACTCATGAGGGCAAACCTCTTCACACTCATGGTGGGATTTTTCATCTCATGATCTCTTCAGAATCCATTGAGGCTTTTCACATTGTGGAACACTGATTAGGTCTTCATCTGGTATTTTCTGATTCAAAACATGATTTCTGAAAAGCAGGATTTCTGATTCAGGAGGCCTTTGTTTTGTTTTGGCTCGAAGTGTGTTTTTGGATTTGAGGCGTCTAAAGACCCTGCCAAGGTAAGTTAAACACGCTGAATCTATATCCTTAAAACACTGACTAACGCAGAGCCCAACCAATTACAGTTGCTGTTCTACAGATGCACCGAGTGTTTTCTGTAATCTACACTGGATTTTCTTTTCATTTCGGATTGACCCAGATTTCTTTTGTTCTTCTGATCAGTCCTTCCAGCTGAATGATTGACTAAAGGTATGTTTCCAGGCAGGGCCTTCAGGATGGATTCCACTACAGATTTAAACAATTCTGATAATACACTGTGTTTATTTGAGAGAGATTGTTTTTCCTCTTCTTTTTCTACTGTTGAAATGTTTGGGGTCAGAAATTTGACAGAAATTAATACTTGTATTCACCAAGCATGCATTAGATTGATCAAATGTGACAGCAAAGACATTTACGATGTTACATTTATAATGTTTCCATTTCAAATAAATCTTTTGGACACTGATAATAAGAAATGTTCCTTGAAGACCATTCTTATTATCAAGGGACAGCTTTGCCATCACAGGAATAAATTACACTTTAATATATTAAAATAATTTCACAATATTAAAATTTCACATAAATGCTTATGACTTTTTGAAACATACACTATCTTACGACCCACAACTTTTGAATGATAGTGAACATTTATCTATGTATTTTTTACTAAAACCTTTTAATACTTGAAAAATGCCTGCAAACTCCATTTTAGGATCAAATTGTGGAAGGATTCAGGAGCGAAATGCCTCAAACCGTACCGCAGCCTCACTGATATTCTTCCTTCTTCAAAGCGGAACAATTCAAGCCAGCAGGCACACAACCAGGGTAGTTTGGGAATGGGAATAGGGAACAGGGTTTTGGGAAGGAAACAGCTGAAAATGCACCTTCCAGCCATCTCTGTATTCGCTACGCTAGTTTCATACAGTGGCTGCAGCTAGCAGCAGCCTGTATTTGAAGCATGTTTGGCTTTTTTTCCCCCCGCTGATCACGGCGATGTCAGGCAAAATGAGAAGTCGTTTCAGAGACGGCGCAAGTTATTACATTTTGATTAAAGATTACCAAGACAATAGCATGCAAAGATGAATCGCTCGCAATAAGAGCAGGAACGAGTAAATAGGGTCAATTTTGGATTCATGTTGACTTCAACATCAGCGAAATGCCGACATACTACATACATGAAAATTGCATTACTAAAGCAAATTGTATTAGAAATGACATATAAAAGAACATCAGAGAGATCCGAGAACAGAATGTCACTGGGATTGCAGCATCCTCCTCAAACCCCAACGGAGAATTTTTTTTCCCTTTTCATAAGACATATGCGCTTGCCTGATGTTGACCTCACTGTTGATTTTACATGTGCCAAAGAGCTAAAGCAAGAGAGGTACTCTTTTGTGAAGACCAAGGATTAAAATAAGATTAAGTCGATCCCAGCCAACAAATCTTGTCTCACAATGTGCCACAAGTTCTCAACACCAGATTAAATGTCAAAGCTAAGATATAATATTGTCTCTAATGTGTTGAAAACCAACTGGCGACATTCCCATAAGTGCCTTCAGCAATGAGAAATGATGATAATTACATCTGGACGTACGTGGACATGGAAACCGAAGCTATTGGCTGCCAAATGCCAAACAATGGCCAAAACTAATACAGATGACTGAATGCGGGAAAGCTATTAAAATGCTGACTTAGGTCGTGATTTCCAAAGGACAGAGTTTTTTTTTTAGACTGTTTTAATAAATGAAGCAAAATGCACATTATGTTGCAGCTAACTACCATTTACCTCTATCTCTCGCACACACATACGCATACTCTCACATGCATGCACAATATTATCTCAACATCTGCTATTTCAAATGAACACTGTATCTCCTGTGTCAAAATTACCCATTCAAAACCGGCAAAAATACATCAAATAATCCACTAGGGATCTCAGCCTCCCCTAGCCATCTGTGCTCCAGTCCAAACCATCAGACAGCTAATAGTTATGGTTATTACAGTGTTACCTCTCAAAGGACAAATTTAAAGTTTCCATTTGGATTTACATCATGTTCGAATTGCACTCACCTAAGATGCTTTTGTAGGATAATAACAACACTTTCCTGTCAATGTGACTGTTCTGAATATGCATTAACTTACACTTTGACTTGATTTTAATTGTGCGTTCTGTGTTTTATTGGTTTTATGTGTAAGTCAGGGAGCAGAGCATCATGGTGAGCCATATTTTCATTAAATCTAAAATTTGCCTAAATCAGTTATCATCAATCATCAATTATATGTCACAATTTCTCAGTAAATCAGGATTGTTGCTTTTGCCTGAAGCCATTTTGGCTGAGTTTGGTTTTATGCCAGACAAATGTATCATTCCAATTACTGTTAATTTCATGGAGAGATCCTATTCTCGCTAATAATCAGGGCTGGGTGGAGTATTGCATATATTTGTGCTAAATTTGTTGCCAATATAAAAATAAGCAGGTCGTTCCTATTGCAATACCTTTTAAACTTGAAAAAAGGGAGTATTTCTATAAAATTGCATACCAGACTAATACAGAAAAATAGCTCAGACACTTAAACTGTATTACTGTAACTACTGCGTATCTTAATTAACAGAAAATTAAAGACAATTAGCAGGATGCAAAAAAAGATGGAAATAAAGTCATAAAAAGAGATTCATAAAATCCATTGGTATTAAAGAAATTAAATTCAGATAAATGAGAAATTATTTCCTACTAAACTTTTGATATTTAAGTATATTTAAATTATATTAAGACACAGGCATATATGACGGGGACATACTGCATAGTAGTATTAACCTATCTAACTGTGAATATTGCAATGATTTTAATACACTTTTAATCACTTAATCTAAAAGTGAAAACTGAAATTGAATGATTTCTTAGCATAATCATTAAAAAAGTTTTTGTGTGATATCTTTCATGTTTTAAAATGTTTTAGCGATAAACAGCAAAAATTAAAGGTGTATATGACTTTGTTTTTTCAGAAAAATCCCATCAGAGTTATATTAAAAAATGCCCTGGCTCTTCCAAGCGTTATAATGCCAGTGGGTGGGTGTTAAACAGTCTTAAACAGTCCAAAAGAAGTCCAATAAAGCGTATCCACCCATAATAAAAAGTGCCTTACACGGCTCCAGGGAGTGAATAAAGGCCTCCTGTAGTGAATCTATGCATTTTTGTAAGAAAAAATATCCATATTTAAAATGTTATAAATGGCTTTCTCTATTCTGGGTGGATGACGTAGGACATAGGAGTAGTGCATGCTAGAGAGAAACATGCTCTCGTGAGAACTGACGTTTGTTTACAGGAGCAAAGGAAGCAAAGTTTCTTTACTTTAGCCATGGAAAACCAGTCTCCTCTTGGCTTATATCAAAATGTTGTACTTCTTATTTGTGACCCATTCATGTTTTGCTTTGCTCTCTCTTCTGCGTTTCCGCATTTGTCTCTTCTCTCTGGTGCCAAAATCCTACATTATTGTGAGGATCTTTTTATGATGGACGGATGGACTTCTATTGGACTGCTGAACAAAAACTGCCACTGTCATTATAAAGCTTGGAAGAGCCGTTTTTTAATATAACTCCGATTGGATTCGTCTGAAAGCAGGAAGTCATATACACCTAGGTTTTCCTCAAGGGTGAGTAAATAATAGGCTACTTTTAATTTTTGGGTGAAGTAACCCTTTAATGACTGTTGGTGCATATGAAATTATCATAATTCTTCCTTGTGTTGACTTGCATTCCAAACAGGCCATGCACAATGTCTGCATTTTTAACCATTTAGTTCCTAAAACATTTTGAATCCATCTGGACCGACTGATATTTGTGGCATTAATTAACGCCCCCAAAAAACATATCCCTGTAAAGATGTAAAGATGAAGAGGAAAAACGCTACTGTCTGTGACTCTACAGTCTAATTTGATGTACTTTCACATTATTACAATTTTCCACAGCTCTCTTCACAGTCTCATTAATGAGCTTCTGTATTCTTTCCTGTCAAATGCTCTGTCAGAATGTTCTACTGTAAAGCAGTCGAAGGGCAAAACACACAGCGGAAATATTCCTGTGCTAAACTTATTATAAGACAGGAAATCAGTGGCAAGTGAAATCTAACAATGTATTATCTAGTAGCTAAATACAAACATTATTTACCATTTTTATATATTTTATATATGAGTGATTTACTATAGGGTTAAAGCTAGGGCTGTTTGATTCTGAAATTTTTACAATCGAGTTCGATTCCTCACTTGTTTTCGATTCTTGATTTTTAGATTGGAGGAATCTAAAGGTCTTAGAAAGTAGCCTTTTCATAATATGAAGCTTTGTAAAAAAATTACCATTGATTTCTGTATTTTAAATTTAAATTTTGTCTGCATTGAACATGAAATTAGTTATAGCCCACAGCTCAGCAGTGGACATGCGTTTATTGCATGAATGTTTACTTTAACCATATGCTTTGCACAAAATTAACAAACTGTACGCTGAAACAAAATAACCAGAACATACACAACAACACTGATATATGCGCTTGTGGTTTATCTGTCAATCAGATGTGCTTTCAGCCACTAGTCTGCTCTCAGCGTTTTTTTGTTTTTGTTTTTTTTCAGAATTATCATTGGCTGATAAAAAGCTAAAAATTTGCATTTTATTAAAGACGGAAAAAGATCAAGACCCTCGATCAAATCATGATCTATTCTGTCGTGCAGCCCTCAAAATTGTGGACAACGTAAGTCAGTTCCACTGTGAAATAACTTCTGAATCGTTTTTTGAACTGGCTCATTAAAAGAACCTTTTCATTGAAATAAACGAGACTTTAATCACTATTAGCGAGCAAGAGACAAATCAATGGCTGCTTAACAGAAAGGCTGCATCCTCAAACTCAGACGAGCTTAGTACTGACTCGTTTTCATTCAGTTTATTTTCGTGAATCAACGTTCAGCAATGTTTCATGACGTAGCAGTAGAGATATGTACCCTACGTTTGAGAGGATAGATGATCTTTGTTGAACTGAAAAGGCCTCTGAATGGGGAGTCGATTCGCCTTGATGGGATCGATTCCCAATGCCTCAGAATCGAGGAATCGATTATTTTTGGAAACGCTTCCCAGCCCTAGTTTAAGGGATAGTTCACCAAAAAATTTAAATTCTGTCATTAATTACTCACCCTCATGTCTTTCCAAACCTGTTCATCTTTGGAAGACAAATTAAGATATTTTTGATGTAATCCGAAAGCTTTCTGACCCTGCATAGACTGCAACGCAACTGACATGTTCGAAGTGGTACTGTCGTGAATGTGCATCGAAGACTGACACGGAAGAGAAGAAATTGCTGAATAAAGTCCAATTTCACATGCAAATCAGTAAAATCATGTAACGTGACTTGCATAAAATGGGACGTGCTTGATTTTTTTCATGTTTATTTGATGTCGTGTTTTTAAAAGCCCGAAAGAGAATTGGCGCTGTTCTTGCATGCGTTCAGAAACGGAACAGAACACAGACAAGTAAAGTCAACATTTAGCTTAAAATTTGTACCTAAACGGTCAAATACATGCAGATATATGTCAAAATGCGGTGTTTGCTGATCATTCGTGTAAACCTTCGTCAGTTATGTTTCAAATTAACGTAAACAGTTGAGAACGAAAATAAGTGTGTAACAGTATATTGGATCCGTGCAGCTTTTAAAGCGGCCACAAGTCATATTCCTTTTGCTGTTTCTGTGCTTAATGTTAATCAAACAACAAAAGACAAAGACAAAATCACTCACTGCTCTTGACAATTGGACTTTTGTAGTTGTTATAAGAAACGAGACATGTTTAATTCTTAGAGTAAAGACTATGCTGTTTTATTTTACATTCAATTAATTACATTAAACTGTTTCATTTGTATCTTTTTTATTGTATTGCTATCTTTAAATTAATCAGTCATATACAGTTCCAGACTCACTCATAATCGCGTTAAATAATCGTGATTACAATATTGACCAAAATAACCGTGATTATGATTTTAGCCATAATCGAGCAACCCTATCTTGTAGCTTCACAAAACTTACGGTTGAACCACTGCTGTCACATGGGATGTTTTATTGATGTCCTTACTACCTTTCTGGGCCTTGAACGTGGTAGTTGCATTGCTGTCTATGCAGGGTCAGAAAGCTCTTGGATTTCATCAGAAATATCTTAATTTGTGTTCTAAGAGTTGAATAAAGGTCTTACGGATTTGGAACGACATGAGGAGTAATTAATGACAGAATCTTCATTTTGGGTGAACTATCCCCTTAAAGGTGTAAAGTTCACTTTCAGAACAAAAATGAACAGATAATGTACTCACCCCCTTGTCATCCAAGATGTTCATGTCTTTCTTTCTTTAGTTGTAAAGAAATGATGTTTTCTGAGGAAAACATTTCAGGATTTCTCTCCATATAGTGGACTTCTATGAGTTTCCCCCGAGTTTGAACTTCCAAAATGCAGTTTAAATGCAGCTTCAACGGGGTTTTAAATGATCCCAGCCGAGGAAGAAGGGTCTTATCTAGCGAAACGATCGGTTATTTTCTAAAAACATTTACAATTTATATACTTTTTAATCTCTTCACAGAGTACACACAGAGCTAGACAAGACAAGCATTTAAGGTTAAAAAGTATATAAATTGTATTTTATTTTATTTTTTTAGAAAATAACCGATCGTTTTGCTAGATAAGACCCTTCTTTCCTCAGCTGTGATGGTTTAGAGCCATTTAAATCTGCATCTTTGAAGTTCAAACTCGGGGGCACCATAGACGTCCATTATATGGAGAGAAATCCTGAAATGTTTTCCTCAAAAAGCATAGTTTCCTTACGACTGAAAAAAGAAAGACATGAACATCTTGGATGACAAGGGGTACATTATCTGTTGTTCTGAAAGTGAACTACTCCTTTAAGCCATTTCAGAGCAAATATATAATAAGTTACAAGAATTTTAAAAATAGGCCTAACCATATTAATAATATACATAATATAGAATAATATAATAATAATAATATAAAAAGCTATGTACTATTACGTCCACACTAGATAAAAGACTTAGGCTTCTCTATAACATTCACAATATATATATTCTAGCTATTGAGGTGCATGAAATCTGTCCTTAGCCTTTTTTGCCATTTTCTTGTAGCTCCAGTCTATCATCAGGTTTCAAGTGTATTCAACTAGGCAGTATTTTCAGCTTTTAGGAGGTGCAGCATTTCGGTAATCTTTTGTGACAATCTCTCTGATACCGGGTTAAAACTGGCAGAGTGTCGCACTGTGAAAGTGGAAGAGATGCATCAGTTTGTTCTATATATGCAGCTAAACACAGTGATGCCACTCTATTAGGCCTTATAATTATACCCCAAAAGCTATTATAAAAGCTATCATTACTATAATTATACACAAGTGGTTCCGTCCAGGATGATTTGAATTGAATTCTTTGTAAAGCTGCTCGCGAATGATTTGAATTATGACAAGCGGCATACAAATATCACTGAACTGAATTGAACATGACAAACAGCATATGTGAACAAGAAGCTCTCAGCAGCACTGTACTAAAACTCAAACCCTGTTGAGACGAACAGTATGTGAATAAATCAACAGAGATGGGCAAGTGTCTCGCAACTTTAATTCTAATTCCTACAACAAATACTGGATAGATTATATGTGTGAGGGCCCGCTGGGACCCTGCCATATTTTGCATGACCTAATTCTGCTCACTGCCTTCCTTAAGTGACATATTTCTTGCAAGCCAGCACACCCTTTGCCACCTAATGTAGTGGAAGAAGTAGGCTATAGAAAAACTCGATCATTCATCCGATGTTTTCTTTGCGCTGGGAGATATCATCTGAGCACTTCAAAAGAAGACGCAGAGAGTGAAGGAAACTCGTTCTTTGTGGTTTCTGTGCCAGTATTGAAGGTGCTAACTGTCAGAAAAATCAGCTTTGCTGATGGATCATGACATAACAAACTACAAACCGAAGATACGTGCCAGGTTTATAGCGAGACAAAGACGTCTAACATGAAGGCGTCCGTTTTAAGAACCCTAATTTAAATGGAATGGAGGGGAGATGAATAAGGAAATTTAATGAGCGCTCTTCCCTCACATTCGCTGCGTTTTTGGCATGGATCGAACCTCCTTGGGTAAGCTTTCTGTGAGACCATTTGGCAGAGATTACGCCCAGCTTAACGTCCGTCCCACAAAGGTCTTTGATTCATAACTGAGATTTGAAAGCACACTTACAATCATCGAGTAACTAGTGCATGTGAGAACGCTTTAATCAGATACAGCCACAGAGCAAAGGGATTAGCAACACTAAAATGTAATCAGCGTGATTAAAACATTAATGCGTTCACATACAAAAGCATTTCAACAACAAGCCGGCTACGCTGTAACAGCATAGTGCCAGAGAAGAGTGGAAAATATTCCACCATGCTGACAGTCAAATAGAGAAACAATTGCAGAGCATTTCAATACTAGATGAGAGTCAACAGGGGGGACCATTTTCTTTAAAGGGACTATGATAGGTGCTGGGATGCTGCAATAGGGGAAAATTGAAATGCTGCGGAGAAGGGAGGCTGAATCAACAGAAGATCCGTTAAAAATGCGTCCATGCTAAGATGTCTTTAAAAAACAGTGAGCAACATGATGTATATTACTGGCTCTCACTGGTTTCTTCGGAGCGCTTGTGTTCCCGATACAGAAAATGACACCCGGCCACGGTAACCATGGCAACACACCCTATGGACATGCACTAGATAGCCTCTGCTATCTAACACTAGTTCAAACACCTTGGTAGGCGTTTACATAACAAGGGACGGTTCACCCAAAAATAAAAGTCTGTCGTTATTTACTCACCCTCAAACCTGTATGACTCTCTTTTTCTTCTGCATAACTCCAAAAACAGATGTTTTGAAATATATCTGAGTGTTTTTTTTACATACCATGCAAGTTTTTCCCAAATTCTAGTTTTTTTTTCCCCCAAATTTTTCTAGACTCTTTTTTAATCGGTAAATGAAAAATATTAATCAAAAAGCACGTCTAATTAATTAAGCAATTTATTACAATAAATTCTACAAAATATTTTTTCTCTCTCTTTCTCAAATTCAGTTTTATGTTTATCAAATTCTGTGGTTTCCATTAACCTCCTGGATTTCATTTGAAAGATTTTATTCAATTTTAATAATCAAAAGCATTTCTAGTTGATTTTATTGAAAAAAAATTTTTTTGGTAAATAAATTCTGGTACATAAGTTTTCTGGTCTTATTCCTTTAAAAAATAATGTTTTATTAGTAGTAGTAGTACTATCATTGCATTAAGTAATATATTTCTGTCACATTTTCTTCAAGTTAAACTGAACTTTTATTTTGAAGAGTTGCTGAGGAGTGAAGACCTTTATGACCATAGATTTTCTCAAAACTACACATACAAAATCATGTTTGTGTAAATTTCATATTAAAATAGTCTTTTCGCAGCTTAATATTCACAGACACAAATTACGGTTGAACCCCTGATGTCACATGGATTATTTTTTACCGATCTCCTTGCTACGTTTCTGGAGACACTGCAGGCAAAAACTGTTTTTTAATGCACCTGTCAAGTTTGAGATTTTGGGCTTTTTAAGTTTTTCATAAAGTGTTTTTTCAGACTAGTGGAAAGAAAACATCCCAAATACACTGTTAAGAGTTTCTTTTATAGCACTTTATTTATTTGTGTCAATAGATTTCAATTGCAATACATATTTTTAAAGGCTGTTTTCTCAAAATGAGTTTTTTCTCCTACACTGAGCCATAAATCTCCACTTCAGTAGCACTTACACACACCAAGCTTCACATTTTTATTCCTGACTATATCCTGAAGATTTTTACAGAGGGATTTTTTCATATATAATTAGCTTGAATTTATACAACATTTTATTCCCCAAAAAACTCTTTTCTGCCTGTTCTAAGTATTATATGAATTATGGAGTGACAAAATGAGATACCCAAAATTCCTTCTGTAAAAACATTTTAACTTTAATATGTCAAAAACATTAAACAAGAATTCTGAAACTGACTTTATCCACTGTTTAGATTTTTTTACTAGAAATGTATGCAAATTAGCTCATATTTAATTAAACAATGCCTCATTTGCATATTAAAACCTAACATTTTGGAAAACTTGTAATACAAAAAATGTTTGCAATTAACAATGTAATCAATCAACTGAGTAAGTAAGGTGATAACTATTAGTTTTTTTTACCCTATTCACCTTGCAGTGTCTTGCCTACTTTGCTGTCTATGGGAGGGCCAGAGAGCTGTCAGAATACATCAAAAATATCTTAATTTGCGTTCTGAAGACAAATTTATGAATTTACGGGTTTGGAACAACATGAGGGTGATTAATGACAAAATTTTCATTTTGGGATGGAGTAACTCATTTAAGTATACGGACCTGTATTTAATTTATACATTGAATATTTGGCAAAATCCGTGACATTCCGCGTTATACAGCAAATTCCATTTTTATGACTGGATTCCACAATTCTGTCTATGTTTTTCACATTGCAGAAATCATAGGGCCCTACAATGTCAAAATGTTGTTTTGGACCCCATTTGGACCTCCATTGTACGTGCAAAAACAACTGAAACATTACCTTCTTTCGAGTTCCACAGAAGACGAGAAAAAAAAGGTTAGTAAACGATGACAGTTTTTCATTTTTGGGTGAACTATCCCATTATCTGATAAATTCATGTAGCGCACAAGCGCTACCCAACTGGCACAATAATACAAGCCTTTTTGCACTATCCACAATGTGTGAACAATAGCAAGCATTGTGGGTTTGTTCTTCTGACTAAAACATATTCTCAGCTCAGCACAGCACTTAAATAATTGCAGTTTGAGCACTCTGCTTTTACCACAATTTCATTAATGGCCTTTTAAAGAGTCTCCGGCTGTTTTTAGAAGTACCAAACACCTTTAAAGCATCAGAGAACCGGCAACAAAGAAAAGTTGGGTGATCTAAAAGTTAAAAAGTAGTGAGCTGGTTCAAATTAAATGTCATTGTTCATGTCGGTTGGGTTTTGACAGCTGCAATTAAAAGTCTCATGTTCTTGAAGGAAACCAGGCGCTGCCGTCTCTCAAGAGGCAACTGCTTTCATTTCATAAATAAGCTCACTTCCTAACGGCTAATATTGTGTCATAATGCCAATCCTCTTTGGTTCTGACAAATGGAAAATGCGACGTTACGCGACCTATTAGGCAGCGTGAAAACAAAGCGAGATATGCGGAGCATGAAAAAATGTTTGGAGAAATGGCGGGCATCTTAGCAGCTGACAGCCTGTGATGATGGTGTGGCATTCCCAGTCTGAGCAGGGCCTCCAGTCTGCCAAGAATGCAGAGGCAAAGCTGTTGAGATGATTGATGACACGCCTCCACTGGCCCTCTCTTCCCTGCTGACATGCACTCACAACCCAACACTTTTCACCGCTAATTGGACAACCTTGCAAATTCCTTCCTTGAGACTGTGGTCCACTAAATTAGCCACTGATAACTGCCTAGAATTGGTTCAATTTATGAACGTCCAGAACTGTCGTGCTAGTAAGGTGTCACTCATACTGCAGGGGCTGTTGAAAAAACCTGCCAGGCATGCATCTTTCGAGACGAGTTTATTTCTCATTAGTTTTCCATTTTAATGTTTTGATCAAGCATGCGAGTGACAGTTCATTTAAAGTCTAGTTAGGAAGAACTTTGCTTGAAATGGTGAAATTGATGTTTTTGCTCACAATGAGTCCCGAAGGATAAAAATCACATTGCGGCCATAAACGGGACATCACATGATCTACTTTTGCTTGTTTGATTAGTTTGCTAATTATATTTTTATCTGAGAAGATCCACACTCTGAAACATGAGTTTTGTTGACATTATAATGATTATTACATCAACTAACTAATTTCAGGATTTCTCTCTATATAGTGGACTTCTATGGTGCCCCCGAGTTTGAACTTACAAAATGCAGTTTAAATGCAGCTTCAAGTGGCTCTAAATGATCCCAACTTATGTAGCAAAACAAGCTTTTTTTAAATAAAAAAGACCATTTATATACTTTTTAACTTTGAATGATGGTCTTGTCTAGCACTGTGTCAACTCTTTGTATTCCGGTTCATGACAGTTAGGGTAGGTTAAGAAAACTCCCATCTCATTTTCTTCTCCAACTTAAAAAGCTCCCTACTGTACATTGCTGTTTTACCTTTTTTTGTGAAGGGCTTTTGATCTTCTTTGCAGGTTCGCGTTGTAAATGGGTGGGTGCTTCTGTGGCGATGTAGGATGATTTTGAAGTTGGAGGAGAAAATGAGATGGGAATTTATATACTTTTTTGAGGTTAAAAAGTATATAAATTGTCAATTGCTTTTAGAAAATAACCAATCGTTTTGCTAAATAAGACTGTTCTTCCTCAGCTAGGATTGTTTTTGAGCCCTTTGAAGCTGCATTTAAACTACATTTTGGAAGTTCAAACTCAGGGCACCATAGAAGTCCACCATATGGAGAAAAATCCTTAAATGTTTTCCTCAAAAACATAATTTCTTTACAAGTGAAGAAAGAAAGACATGAACATCTTGGATGACAAGGGGGTGAGTAAATTATCTATACATTTTTGTTCTGGAAGTGAACTTTAAAAGGGACATGCAAAAGGAGATGCAAAATTCACAACCACCCTATAAAGATAAAAATCCTAAACAGTCTCAGTTACACTGAAGAAAAAAAAATATTTGATCCCCTGCTGATTTTGTATTTTTGCCCACTGAAAAAGAAATGATCAGTCTGTAATTTTAATGGTACGTTTATTTGAACAGTGAGAGACAGAACAACAACAACAACAACAACACAAAAAAAAAAAAAAAAAAAAAAAAAACAGAAAAATGCATTTCAAAAAAGTTATAAATTGGTTTGCATTTTAATGAGTGAAATAAGTATTTGATTCCTTCGCAAAACATGACTTAGTGACAAACCCCTTGTTGCCAATCACAGAAGTTAGATGTTTCTTGTAGTTGGCCACCAGGTTTGCGCACATCTCAGGAGAGATTTTGTCCCATTCCTCTTTGTAGATCCTCTCCAAGTCATCAAGGTTTCGAGGCTGACGTTTGGCAACTCGAACCTTCAGCTCCCTCCACAGATTTTCTATGGGATTAAGGTCTGAAGACTGGCTAGGCCACTTTAGGACCTTAATGTGCTTCTTCTTGAGCCACTCCTTTGTTGCTTTGGTCGTGTGTTTTGGGTCATTGTCATGTTGGAATACCCATCCAGGACCCATTTTCGATGCCCTGGCTGAGGGAAGAAGGTTCTCACCCAAGATTTGACGGTACATGGTCGCATCCATCGCCCCTTTGATGCGGTGCAGTTGTCCTGTTCCCTTAGCAGAAAAACACCCCCAAAGCATTTCCACCTCCATGTTTGATGGTGGAGATGGTGTTCTTGGGGTCATAGGCAGCATTCCTCCTCCTCCAAACATGGCGAGTTGAGTTAATGCCAAAAAGCTTGATTTTGGTCTCATCTGACCACAACACTTTCACCTAATTCTCCTCTGAATCATTCAGATGTTCATTGGCAAACTTCCAACAGGCATGTACATGTGCTTTCCTGAGCAGAGGGACCTTGCTGGTGTTGCCGGATTTCAGTCCTTCATGGCATAGTGTGTTACCAATTGTTTTCTCAGTGACTATGATCCCAGCAGCCTTGAGATTACTGACAAGATCCTCCTGTGTAGTTCTGGGCTGATTCTGTTCTGATGATCACTAAAACTCCATGAGGTGAGATCTTGCATGGAGCTACAGACTGAGGGAGTTAGACAGTTATTTTGTGTTTTTTCCATTTACAAATAATCAAATCAACTGTTGTCACCTTCTCACCAAGCTGCTTGGCGATGGTCTTGTAACCCATTCCAGCCTTGTGTAGGTCTACAATCTTGTCCCTGACATCCTTGAACAGCTCTTTGGTCTTGGCCATAGTGGAGAGTTTGGAATCTGATTGATTGATTGCTTCTGTGGATAGGAGTCTTTTATACAGGAAACAAACTGAGATTAGGAGCACTCCCTTTAAGAGAGTGCTCCTAATCTCAGCTTGTTACCTGTATAAAAGACACCTGGGAGCCAGAAATCTTGCTGATTGATAGGGATCAAATACTTATTTCACTCATTAAATTGCAAATCAATTTATAACTTTTTTAAATTTTTAAATTAGATTTTTTTGTTGTTATTCTGTCTCTCACTGTTCATATAAACGTACCATTCAAATTATAGACTGATTGTTTTTTTGTAACGTACAAAATCAGCAGGGGATCAAATTTTTTTTTCCCCTCAATGTATCAAGCGCTTTTATTTTCTGAGCAGTATGACATCATAGCATCATTAGCATATTTCTGCCCTCGATCAGTCCAAATACACAAAAAAAAACTGAAGAAAAGGGTGGAGTAAGCAGTAGGTCATTATCATTTAAAGAGACATGCACTGAAACGGGTCGCTGTGAACAGAGCTGTTTTAGACAAGGTAAAAAGGTGTTGTTTTACACAAATATTGAGGAATTTTTTAACTAAAATATGTTGCAGACATTTAATGAAGGCCCTAAAGCAGTGGTTCCCAAACTGGGGGGCGCGGCAAGGCAGGTGTACAGTCAGCCGATTTTTATAGAGATTCGAAAGAGATAAACGGCCGAAACTATCTGCCGCGTCACTCGGCAGTATTCAGTGCGCACTGCTCAATGTGTGACGCTCTGATCAGTATTCCGCTCTATGAATGTGCGTTCCTTTGAGCTGCTCACAGCCCTTATGAATGCTCCATTCGTGTACCACTTATGCTCAACGGAAAAGCAAAGTGCGCTCAAATAACGCGCAGACAAAAAATGTCTATGTATACTTGTTCCTGTTTGCAATAGCCCCACATACTGTGCTGTAACCATAGGCGGATTAACCATATGGGCAATTCGGCAAGTGCCCAGGGGCTCCACGTCCAGGGGGGGCACGACGCAAATAAATTTTCTCCCGTAAGACGTCTGTTTAGCCATGGCCTATATATACCCTTTCATCAGAACGTACTAAGCCAGTGGATTCACGATCTATCGCCAGATTCGCACAAACTGCCATAGGCTACTATATAATATATGCAAAACCATATATTACTCAACCAGATTCTAGGAGCATGCTGTGCGGTGCGTCGTGCAAATCCCGTCTCTTCAACTTAAATTAAAATGCCTCACTTATGTGTGAATTCGCTACAGAGCGTCAGCCTTGCGCTTTCACGTTGTACTTTGCAGGCTGCAGCCGTTGGCAATCAAAAAAGGGGCAGAGTGTAAACAAGCAAGTTTGTACATTTTATTTTCTGTTTAAATCCTTATAAAACTATGTAGCTATATAACAAACTTATTAGACCACCCGTCAAAAACTTTTTTAGAACTAAAAATTGTAGTCATTTTATTAGGCAAATAACAAATGACTAAATTGTCTTTATTCACACATAATTACCAAAAACTAATAAAACAAATATATATATATATATATATATATATATATATATATATATATATATATATATAT
>NC_133372.1:31483782-31516353 GCF_049309525.1 Garra rufa
TCCCAAAACGTTAGTTTTTGGTTTGTAGAACATTCTCAGAATGTGAGTTTATGGTTTCCAGAACGTTAGTTTTTGGTTTGTAGAATGTTATTCTAATGTTCCCAGAACATACGTTTTTAATTTCCAGAAAATTATTTTTTGGTTTTCAAAACGTTATTCTAATATTCCCCTAAGGTTATTATAATGTTCCCAGAACATTAGTTTTTGGTTTTTACAACGTTATACGTTTTGTTAACATTATTATAATGTTCCCAGAATGTTAGCCTTTGGTTACTTGTAGAAAGTTCCCAGAATGTTAGGTTTTTGGTTTTTAGAACGTTATTCTAACATTCCCCTAATGTTATTCTAACGTTCCCAGAACTTAAATTTTTGGTTCCCAGAAAATTAGTTTTTGGTTTTTAGAACGTAATTCTAACATTCTCCTAACATTATTACAATGTTCCCAAAACGTTAGTTTTTGGTTTGTAGAACATTCCCAGAATGTGAGTTTATGGTTTCCAGAACGTTAGTTTTTGGTTTGTTGAATGTTATTCTAATGTTCCCAGAACATAGGTTTTTAATTTCCAGAAAATTATTTTTTGGTTTTCAGAACGTTATTCTAATATTCCCCTAAAGTTATTATAATGTTCCCAGAACGTTAGTTTTTGTTTTTTACAACGTTATACGTTTCGTTAACATTATTATAATGTTCCCAGAACGTAATTTTTTTTGTTTCCCAGAACATTATATTGTTATAGGTTTGTTTTTGGTTGGCCAGGAAAGTTTTCTTAATGGAAATAGAATGTTAGGTTTTGGTTTGTATAACATTACTATAACGTTATTTTAAAGTTCCCTTAATGTTTTTCTAACCTCTTTACTCCAACATGATCACTCTGCTGCATGTCAGTAATCATCCAGCACAATCACAGCCCAGTGGTATAAGTGGCATGGAAATGATCTGTATGGATGCCTAATCAGTATAATAAAAACAATATCTTGTTTTTATCTGTTGTTTAATTAATAAAAATTATCACATAAATCATCATAAGTAAAATTAAATACGAACAAATATGTCCATTATGGGGTACCCAGATTTGATATTTCTTCAGCATAATTTACACAATGTATGGTTTATAAAATATGATATTTATTCTCATATCAAAAAAATTATAAAAAATGAATAAATTTTGACTTGCAGTAGGATATCAGTACATTCATTTCTTACCGCTGGAGTGTACAGTTTGTACAGCGGGACATTCCTCCTCTGCTCCGTAAACAAAAACTTCTCGATTAACCGCATGTTCTCTTTAGTTAGGCATGTCAAATCCCTCCGAAATCACATTTATTCTCATAACTATATCAATTTTAAACAACCATTTTATAAAGAGACCGATAAACAAGTGATTCAGTCAGCCAGTAAAACAAAATGACAAAAAAGCGCAGACAGATCAAAGGCACGCAGTAAATAAACCCACAAATTTTTGATTATTTCTGTTTTAACTCTATGCTTAACCCTGGCTTAAAGGTTGTATCAGCGATTTCTAGCCTGAAACATAAAGTGTCAAATTCAGCTGACCTTTCATCACGATCCGCTCGCTGCCTGCCCCATAAATTGTCTGTGAAAAAACCGCGTCTCTCTGGTCAGCCTAGGGTCCGAGATATGCCAAAAAAACAATCGGCACTACCAACCATTCCACACATAAACAAACAGTGTTCCAACCAATCAGCGTCAGGGATTTGGTGTTGTGGACTTTCGCTCCGCCTCCCTCACATCCCAGCACCAGTAGGAAAGTCCACAACACTAAACCCCTGACGCTAATTGGTTGGAACACTGTTTGTTTATGTGTGGAAAGGTTGGTAGTGCCGATTGTTTTTTTGGCATATCTCGGACCCTAGGCTGACCAGAGAGACGCGGTTTTTTCACAGACAATTTATGGGGCAGGCAGCGAGCGGATCGTGATGAAAGGTCAGCTGAATTTGACACTTTATGTTTCAGGCAAGAAATCGCTGATACAACCTTTAATATTATAATTTAAAACAGTATATGTAACTGCATATTTTCTGTGTTTTAATAAATGCTGAATTAAACTAATTTCAGTGCTCTGTATCCACCTTATTTTTCCCCTAAGAGCGGGCGCAGTCATTTGTAAATGTTATGTATCTGGCTTCTGGTGTCATTCGCTTCCAGTTCCAGCAATTTTAAACTTTACAAAACAGCTCGTTTTGCTGCTTGATTTTGCAAACTGGTGTGTCTTACCATATTATTTTAATGTATTGTCTTAATTATGAACACACTGGTTTGTAATGCAAACAGTTTTACCATTTACTGCACTTTGTTATTCTTCTCCTTATTTCCCTATAGTGGCGAATGAACCGGAAGTCACGCATTGAAAAATAAGGTAGATTGGTCATTAACGTTTTCATTTTAACCTGAGAATAACCATTAGGGAATGCTCTGTTATTATTATGCTTAAGTTATTATTATTATTAAAAAAAACACCCTGGAACGTTCTGGGAACATTGTTTTATAGTTGCAAAAAAGTAACCTAAAAATAACCATTAGGGAACGTTCTCTATAGGTTATTTTAGGTTATTTAATAATAACCGCCATGCAATATTCTGGGAACATTATTTTATGGTTACAAAAAATATAACCTTAAAATATATAATAATAAATAACCAAACGGGAACCAAAAACTAATGTTAGGGAAACGTTCTGTTTGCTGGGGCGAGGTTAGCTGCATTAAAAACAGATGAGGGCTCATACATACAACTCTCGACTGGGGCAAAGTTTGCAGGATTTTTTATAATTTTCATCCCAAAACAGCACATCTTAACCCTGCGCACATTTTTGTATTTCGTTATACTGAAAAGTTTGTTTTATTAATTCGGTCACCCCGTTTTAACATTGATCTATGGAGACCTGAAACAGGAAAATGGAGTTCAAAGTATTTACAATATTTTTACTAGTGGACCCCACTGTATATTTAGTTCTGAAATACAGCTTTAATTAATCTTAAAATTAGGCGTTCCCGTCCCCTTCTTGCTCTTCCTGTCAATCCAGTAAATGAAATGTTATGAAAGAAGAGCTGAATTCATTCAGTTGGGTTGCGTAAGCAGAGGGCATGGGTGTGGTCAATGTGAACTTCTTTGTGATTAGAAGATCTCAGACAGTCGGAATTTGCCTGGAATCTTTTGATGGTTCTGTTGGATGTTTTATGGGATCTCAATAGCCACATACTGGATACAGCATACTTACCTTTACCTCTTTGTGTCTCCTTTCCTCGTTATTTTCCGAAGACTCTGTTTGACCTTGCAAAGTCCAATTATGCACTTCAGTGGGTTTCACAGTCTCTTCCATTTTTGATGTACACCAGTATAAATGGGTTCCCACAGGATCACTGAGCTGATACTACATCACATCCAGGAATGTGTAGGAAGTGCTTAGGAAATATAAATTGATCCAAACAGCTGCCTGATTGAAGGAGCTGTCTATCGTGATTATTCTAAAATCAGTTCCCTCTTATTAGTATGCCATCATCAGTGCATGTTAAAAAGAGGAAGAAGTTCCCCATTTGCCTTAATGACAAGCAGCACTTGAGGATGATCTCTACACATTTGTAGAACTTGATGAACTTGATTCAGATTTCCAATATGGTCGCAGATTTTTGGACTTAACTGTATTAATATACATTTAATGTTCATGCATGCATAATAATCTGTCTTGTGTATAAATGTGATCCTCAATCACAAAACCAGTTGTAAGTAGCATAGGTATGTTTGTAGCAATAGCCAAAAATACATTGTATGGGTCAAAATTATAGATTTTTCTTTTATGCCAAAAATCATTAGGATATTAAGTAAAAATCATGAAGATATTTTGTAAATTTCCTACCGTAAATATATCAAAACTTAATTTTTTTTATTAGTAATATGCATTGCTAAAAACTTCATTTGGACAACTTTAAAGGTGATTTTCTCAGTATTTTTTTTTTTTGCACCCACAGATTCCAGATTTTCAAATAGCTGTATCTGGGCCAAATTGTGACCTATCCTATAAATCATACATTAATAGAAAGCTTACTTACTGTCAGATGTATGAATCATACAGAAATCATTATGACTGGTTTTGTGGTCCAGGGTCACACATTCTATGTTGTTGTATTGGCCATAACCCTCAGACATGAGTGTAGATGAGGGAAGACCTCAGACTGTGTGCACTGGGCCAAAATCCAGAATCTACTAGAAGTCACATGAAAAGTCTCTCGCTCTTTCCTCTTCCCCACAGCGATCAACGGCGCTTTTTACGACCCGTGTGATACACCACATCACCTCCATGATCATCCAGCTCTCTCCTGATTTCCTTCTGGCTGCTTTATAACACATCCACGTGCATTTTATTCTGAAATGTAATGCACAATGAAAAGTAAGAAAATGTGTAATTTTGGTGCAACACAGAACGGTGTGTGAAAGTTGCACAGAATCAGTTTCTGCATAATCTAGGTCTTTTCTGCTCTACCACTTTCTTTAAAAACATAAACAGGATGATGTCATATGACCTCTGATGTTGAGTTTCATGGTTAATTTGCCACCTCTCCTCTAAATTTCAACCCCTGCCAATGATCTGTTCATGTCTTTTCATTAGTGCTAACATTTTTTTTTTTTCAAATCTTGTAAAGACTTTTAATTCTATGGATGCAGATTGTAGAAAATAAGGACTTAAGTTAGTTATGCTGGTAAATAAAAAAGTATTGAAAAGTAATGATTGAAAAAAAAAATTCCCCATTGTTGTTTAAAAGTATCTTTTTGATTCTTTTAAATAGTGAAGTTCAAAAATATTTATTTTATATGTTCTTTGTAAATTATGAAACTTTACGGAAAAAAACATGTGGCCCGCATTTTCATGTCACTACCGAAACAGTGTATGTTTTAGTCCATTGGCTGAGACTAATTTCAACTACACCCCTAAATTTATGATCTGGAAATATTTACTCTCTCTCATAGCTACATGGTGAGTATCATTTTTAGGCAAATGTGTTCAAATGTCTGAAAAATCTGTGTGTAACTTTAAGGAATGTCACTACCAACCACTTTTTTTCTGCAATTAAGCAGTTTTTATTCCATAACATTTCGTTTTTATATGTGTACCACTGTTCAGAACTGTGCTAGCTAACCATGTGCTGATTAGCATTATTGAGCTAGGTTCAAAAAGTAGGCCTATCTAAAATTGTCACTAATGAAACATTTGGTGATGTTTTGGTAGCAACATCTTTATTTTTGGTGTTATGCCATTATATTTCACTGACGAAACAGTCACGACCGAAACATGTCATTATTGTTTGGGTAGTGACAAAAGGAAACACACACTCGTTATATTTGGGGGAAATTTATTATTATTATTTTTTTTATGCTTTAGTAGTGTTTTAGTATGCAAGTTAAAATTCTGTATTGTGGTGTGGTTGCTGTCACTACCGAAACATGGGATGTTTTGTCAAAAATAAATGATACTGAATTATCAACTAAGATATTATGATAGTTTTTGGTTCAATGTATATTCGAACTAATAAATCCTTAACTTTGAAATCTCTCACAAAGAAAAATTTGATTCAAAATACAACAAATCTCATAAATTACACTTGAAATATTGTTATTGATTTACCTCTAAATTACCTCTGAATATTTTAATAAAAAAAGCAAACAATATATGTTTTCTATGTAGATATAAGTAAAATCTTAATAGGTCAATATGTCCTTCTAATTAAATTAAATTTGGGGAGAGGACAAATATTCCAAAACCTTCTGAAAATACAATATAAGAATTAACTGCACAATTACTAGTAATGTGTACTTTGGATATTATGCAATTTGCATACATACACATTTTTTGGAAAAAGAAACATTTTTTTCAAGACGTTTCCAACTCTGACTTTGGACCAATTCTGTAAAATGGCCTATATATAAAAACGACTCTCCAACTGACAGGCGAACTGACCAATCATAACAACTGAAACTGCCATTTTTGTCCAACAAATAAACCAGACAGGAGAGCAGATTACCATCGGTGGACTCAAACTTGAAGAATGTTGTGTATCCATGTCTTTCTGTGGTTGAAACGAGATATCTTTTGATGTTCATTCATGTTTATTTTTATTCTATTACTAGTAAAGAGGAAGAAATGATCGCTTCACATGCCACTTGAACTGAGGCACTACAGCAAGCTGTCACGGCACATTACAGAGCCATAAAACAGTATTTATTGTTTGAATTGCTTTAAAAGTTGGCAAAATTTGAAATTTGTCACACCTTTAGAGCATGATGTGTGACATGAGAGCACCATGGCTTGTCGAAACATAGCAGCAGTAACGAAGGTTTTGTGTTTTTTGTTTTGTTTTGTTTTGTTTGCTCCTTCTAAAAGCAGGTCTTGGTCAGATGGATGCAAAGTAGGGCAGTGAGTTTCCTTCAGCTCTTGTAAGTAGGAGAAGCTTTAAGCAATAACGTCATACATAGTAAGTTCCTAGTGAGTAATACTTGAGTGTGTGTGCAAGAAACGATCATTGTTCATTGTGTGTATTGTTTTGGTTTGAAATGGGAAGTTGTGGGTGCGGGTGTCTTCAGGCATTGGGGGGAATTTGGGCATGCCTTAAACACTATACCAGTGTTAATGAGTGTCCACTTCCACAAGGTATCTGAGGGTCTGAGAGAAGAGGAAAGAGGGAGGGTTGATTATTCACTCTCTTCTGTCTGTGTGCAGACTCAGAGTTTGCTGTGGGTCACTCCCTCCATCTCCTAAAAAGAAGTCTACAACTTCCATTTAAGAGTGAGCATCTTCCTCCTCCTCCTGAGCTCATGAAAACCTGCAGCCTGTGTGCGGCACTCGTGAGTCAGCCAGACCCGTTTGGACCCACTGGATTTGACTTCTCAATTTTTGTTTTAATGTTATAAAATCATCATCATCATTTCATCATCAGCAGCAGCTGCAGCAGCATCATCTCGCCCACTTCCCCATTTCATTCTCTTAATTGGCAGGTAAGAAATTCAGTTTCGTTAAAAAAAAAAAAAAAGAATGGTAAAAGTTAAATTATACAGGATAGGTAGAATATGAAATATTTCCCTATATTTTTAATACAATTAAAAAACTGTCTAGTCAATAAAAATGGACGCAACAGTGAAGTGAATACAATTATAATTTGCATATATATTTGAACTACTTGACTTATAATTTCAGACCATGTATATTCAATACTGTCTTTTATGTAACTGTGTTTGCCTTTTATATAAACAAAATAAAAATAAAAAAAAACAACAAACAAACAAAACAAAAAACTCTGCACTTTTTATTTGATTATTTTCCATTTTCACATATAGTATTTGTACTGAATGCATTTTTCAATTGATTAATATTTCTTCCCACACTGGGAGAGAGGAAGGAGGGGGCAAAGAGGAATGTACAGTAATGTCTGGAGAGTGTGTGAGAGCGTTGTGTGTGTTAAGGTTCTTTACAGATTAATATTGCTCTGATTCTTTTGCTCTGAACTAGTTATTTAAATAAGTAAACAAAAAAACAAAAAAATAAAAGCTGCAAATCCATTTTATTTTTGATGTTTTAATTTAATTCACATGAAAATTAAATTGAATTGAAAATTGAATGAGTAAATTTTACATTACCAGTCAAAAGTTTTTGAACAGTAGGATTTTAAATGTTTTAAAAGTCTCTTCTAAAAGAGACCAAGCCTGCATTTATTTGATCCAAAGTACAGCAAAAACAGTCAAATTTTAAAATATTTATACTATTTAAAATAAATATTTTCTATATGAATAGATTTTAAAATGTCATTTATTCTTGTGATTGATAAAACTGAATTTTTAGCATCGTTACTCCAGTCACATGATCTTCCAGAAATCATTTTAATATTCTGATTTGCTGCTCAAAAACATTTATTATTATTATTATTATGTTGAAAACAGCTAAGTAGGATGTTTTCAGGTTTCTTTGATGAATAGAAAGTTCAGAAGAGCAGCATTTATCTGAAATAGAAATCTGTAACATTATAAATGTCTTCATCTTTTTTTAATCAGTTTAAAGCATCATTGCTAAATGAGAGTATTAAACCGACTCAACGCTTTAGAATGGTATAGTATATCATGTTAAAAAAGATAAATGCTGATCTTTGGATCTTTCTATTCATCAAAAAATTCTGAAAAACATGTACTCAACTGTTAAATATTGATCAAAATAATAAATGTTTCTTGAACAGCAAATCAGGCTATTAGAATGATTTCTGAAATATCATGTGACACTGAAGACTGGAGTAATGATGCTGAAAATAAAGCTTTGAACACAGAAATAATTTTAATTTTAAAATATATTCAAATAGAAAAGAGTTATTTGAAAATGTTACTTTAATGTTACTTAAGTTTTTGCTGTTTTTTGGATCAAATAAATGCAGGCTTGGTGAGCAAAAGAGACTTTAAAAAATCTTACTGTTCAAAAACTTTTGACAAGTAGTGTATTTTCATAAAATACAAATTTGAACTACTGTTTTGACAACAAAAGTTGCGTTAAAAAAAATCAGCTATTAAGTCATTTAATATTAATTTGAATGTTTGTCCTGCTCTCTTTTTCGCTCTCTCTCTTTCTCTAAGCTGCAAATATTTGCAGAATGACTCACTAGTAAAATACTAGTAACTGTCCGGCCCACCCTGAGACTCATACAGTACGGCCCACCATCCATTTTAGAGCTGCAGCCACGGGGTAATTTGAATAGGGATAGAAAGAGAAATATTCCATATGCACTGCATTTACAGTATAACACTCACTCTTGCAAATGCAGACTGTTAACACACTAACAGTGAGCACTTTGTATTGACCACTAGCACAATAGAGCTTGTTTGATTCGGCAACAGTGAGGAACAGAAATCAAACAAGCCCCGGTCACTGGTCACAGGCCACTGATATGCCCAAGCGTCTATTCAGGGAGACCTTGAGCTTTCAACACAATGACTCTCCTCTGTGTTTAAACTGTAGCACAGATTGAGAAAAGACTGACCTCTAGTCCTAATCCAATATCCTAGACACTGTATCAGCCGCAAAACAAATGATTCATGAAACATTATTGTTTTGGCTTGTCATTGATTAGTCATACCACTTATGGTGTTTTTTAGTTTGGGTTAAGGGCTACAAACACTAGGTGGTTGTCTCAATGACATAATGGCTCTCTCTTTTATATACAAATACATCACAAGGAATAATATAGACTGAAATAGCTTTAAAATCTCATTGGCTGTCGGTGAGTTGATGTCATACTCTATTATGTGAAAATAATTTTCCTTCTATTAAGAAGCAGTCTGCTAGTAAAAAGGGGAGGTTGTTTGTGTGTGTGTGTGTGTGTGTGTGTGTGTGTGTGTGTGTACCTGGTATTCATCACGTAATGGGGACCAAATGTCCCCAAAAGGATAGTAATACCAGTAGATTTTGACCTTGTGGGGACATTTCTTAGGTCCCCATGAGGAAACAGGCTTATAAATCATGCACAATGAGTTTTTTTGAGGAAGTAAAGGTGTGCACAATCTCCTGTGAGGGCTGGTGTAGGTTAAGGTTAGGTATAGGGCGATAGAAAGTACGGTTTGTACAGTATGAAAACCATTACGCCTATGTCCCCATAAAACATGTAAACCCAATGCGTGTGTGTGTGTGTGTGTGTGTGTGTGTGTGTGTGTCCTGCCTTGATTTTTTTCCCGCAGTTTTCACTAGGGGGGGCTGTTTAAAAGCTATTACTACTGCTCATTCTTAGCTCTAGGGATTTCAATACTGAATAGGCTCATAGAAATTTGAATTGATGGAATTAGTAAGCTGAACAATTTTGACTTTATATGGCTTAAAATATCTATATAATAGTTTTATTATATAGTATCATATTAATATTGTAACCACTGACCCCTCTTCATTTTTGTATTTTAGATTTAGGGTAGGACAGTGTTATTGTAGTATTAGTTATGTAGTGTTATAGAGTTTGAAGTAGCTTTAATTGTAAAGTTAAATTTTTAATTTTAGCTTTAGTTTTAGCAATTTCATGTGCTTATATGTTTTATTGGTTTCTGTTTGTTTTAATATTTAATTAGCCTTAATTTATTTAAATTTCAGTAGTTTCAGTACTTCTTTTTAAACATACTACCAGTCAAAAGTTTTTGAACAGTGAGATTTATGATGTTTTTTTAAAGAAGGCTCACCAAACCTGCATTTATTTGATCCAAAGTACATTAAAAACAGTAAAATTTTGAAATATTGAATTTTAGCCTCATCACTTAAAGGGATGGTTCGGAGTAGAATTGACTTCATTGCTATGTACTCCGAAGCCCATGTAAATACCCCATCCGGAGTGTTTTTTTACCTTAGTCAAACATTTATGGAGATATTAGAGTTTTTCGAATTGCTTGTTACAGGAGTGAATGGTACATGTGATGTATCTTGTAAATTGCACCACTAAATGTGCAAGTAATCTTACCAAACTTGTACAGTAGTGTAAATAGGTTATGTACTCACAAAACGCTGCATCGGAACATTTGTAAGTCCACCATGAGTGTTTTAAAAACACGTTTTACCCGAGAACTACTAGTCTCAAAAACTACAAATGGCGACACGTCGACGTCACTTCCCTGGTTTGAAAAAAGCACGTAAAAGTCCTCCTACAAGTTGACATGCACACAGATGTAGTAGGAGGACTTTTACGTGCTTTTTTCAAACCAGGAAAGTGACGTCGACTTGTAGTTTCTGAGACTAGTAGTTCTCGGGTAAAACGTGTTTTTAAAACACTCATGGTGGACTTACAAATGTTCTGATGCAGCGTTTTGTGAGTACATAACCTATTTACACTACTGTACAAGTTTGGTAAGATTACTTGCACGTTTAGTGGTGCAATTTACGAGATACATTACATGTACCATTCACTCCTGTTACAAGCAATTCGAAAAACTCTAATATCTCCATAAATGTTCGACTAAGGTAAAAAAAAAAACTCCGGATCGGTTATTTAGATGGGCTTCGGAGTGCATAGCAATGAAGTCAATTCTACTCCGAACCATCCCTTTAAGTCACATGATCCTTTAAAAAAATCATTATAATATTCTGATTTGCTGCTCAAAAAACATTTATTAGTATTATTGTGTAAAAAAAAAAAAGGCTGAGTAGAATTTTTTTCAGGTTTTATTTTTTGATTTATAGAAAGTTCAGAAGTAGCAATTATCAGCAAGTATTTGAAATAGAATTTTTTTTAAAATCTTTTAAACATTATAAATGTCTTTATTATCACTTTTGGTCAATTTAAAGCATCCTTGCTAAATAAAAGTATTAATTTCTATAATTTACCCCCCCCCCCCCCCCACACACACAAATTATTATACTGACTCCAAGTTTTTAAATGGTATAGTGTACAATGTTACAAAAGCTCTTTATTTTAGATAAAAGCTGATCTGTGTATCTTTCTATTCATCAAAGAATGCTGAAAAAATTTACTCAAGTATTTTAAATATTGATAATAACAATAAAAATGTTTCTTTAAGAGTAAATCAGCATATTAGAATGGCTTCTGAAAGATCATGTGACACTGAAGACTGAATCAGACTGAAAGCATTTAAAAATCTAGCTTTGATCACAGGAATAAATTACACTTAAAAATATATTTAAATAGAAAACGATAATAATTTAAATAGTACAATATAGTTCACAATTGTTTTGTTTTTTCTGTACTTTGGATCAATTAAATACAGGCTTGGATGACCAGAAAAGGCTTATTTAAAAACATCAAATATCTTACTTTTCAAAAACTTTTGACTGTGCATATAAAAATGAATACACTTTTTTTTTAAAAGCAGTCATTATGGCCATATAGGTTTTTTTCCAGCTCATATCCAAACATTAGAAAATGCACTTGCAAACATTACATATGAACATTAATGAAATCTGGCTGGAACATCCTCACAACCCATTGGAACCCCTTAGCAATAGCATAGCAATACCCTGGCAACCCCTTGCAACACCCAAGATAACACATTTCATTCAGGCAATGTGAAAACACATGCAACTGTAAAAATGTTGGTCATTAAAATGAGTAAACTGTTCTTCTGCTCAAACAACACACAGCCTGCAAACCCACTCACACAAAACTCTTGTTTTACCCTTAAAGTAAAAAACCCTATCTGTCTTAGACTCTATCTGCAGCTGTGAGTTCATAGAGGTCTATGTGTGAAGATGTAGGTCTCTGTGTGAAGGAGGGTGTGTGGAAAAGTAATGGTAAGGTCAAAAGGTTGAAGTACGTTCTTAATTAGGATGGTGCTGTGTCTGTGACTCTCAGACTGGAACCTTACAGTCTAGCTGTCAATCACAGATTGAGAGGTTAACTCTTTAAGTGCCTGAGACTTTGAAATTGTGGGTATAATATGTGAGCATACACTTTTAGAAGGTTTACAGTAGTGTTTGTGGCATTCATACTTTGCATTAGTACTTATTCCATATATCTAGTGTCTTGGTAACTATAATAAGGCCTGATGAAAAAAAATAGTGTTTTTTTGCGATATGCACGTGAAGCACTAGAGGGGGCAGGTGCATCCTTACGGAATAAAATCATATGCAATGCAGTTCTGTATCTCTAATTATTTCTGTATAAACATCATTGTTTTCTCTGTGGCTTATAGAATGCATTTTGATCTGGAAATGTAAACCTCAAAAGAACTCATCTGATGCTATTTACCATAAATATGAGATCATTTGACCTCAGTGTTCCCCTTCTCCTCCAGTTGCGGTCCAGTGTGCCTGAGCGAAGATGTACCTGGAGAATAAGAGTAATATTGAGGTGGAGATGTCTCAAACTGGAGGCCAGGGTCACTCCAGCAGGGTGGGCCGCAGAAAGTCTGACACTGTGGCTGGGAACTTTGATGAGCTTCGTCTGCTGGAGGGATTCTCTGGGAAAAGAGAGACACAGAAATTGCTGCAGGCTGCAGCCATGCCCTCAGGACACTGCATTATCTACACTGACGTCCATCAAGATGATAGGTAGGACAGTAATAATTAGGGCTTTGACTATCAAATAGTTAATAAAGAATTAATTCTGTTTCATATTTCAAACCAAAATTACATTTAAAAATCATCCATTATATACTCATTCTCATTGTTCCAAATTAGGAACACAAAAGAAGTATTTTTAGGAATGTTTTATCCATATGAAAGTCAGTGGAGTCTGAAACAACATTGAATCCCACTGACTTCCATTATATAGATGGATGGATGGATGGATAAATAAATAAAATACATTTTTCAAATGATAACAGAAATTTACTTTTTTTGGGGTGAACTGTCCTTTTAAGTGTATTTTAATTTTATATTTTTAATTAATTAATAATAATTAGCAATTAGTTTTTAATATAATATATAAATATTATAGTTAACAATTTAATTTGTAACACCTTCATAAACTGAATTTAAAAAAGCTAAAGCACACCAGCATTCCTTGTTTACCATTTTATAGTAGTCAAAAAATCAAGCTATTTATTTGTTTGTTTGTTTGTTTGTTTGTCTGTTTGTTGGTAGAAAAAGAAATAATCATTCAAAAGTTTGGTATCAGTAAGTTTTATTGTTTTTTAAAAAAAAGTTTCTTATGCTCACCAGTGTTCCATTTATTTTTTTAAAAATACAGAAAAAGTAGTGTTATGAAATATTATCACAATTTAAATGTAATTTATTTATAACCTGTCACACTTTTTTATAAAAAGTAAATAAAAAGTTAAAAAGAACAGCATTTATTCAAAATAGAGAAAGAAAAGAAAAGAAATCTTTTCTAATAATAAAAAGTCTTTACTGTTACTTTTTATCAAGTTAACACATCCTTGCCAAATAAAAGTATTAATTTCTTTCAAAGGAAAAATTTACTGACCCCAAACTGGTAGTGGGTATTGTTACAAAAATATTTATATTTTAAATAAATGCTGAATCATGATAAAAAAGTATCACAGGTTCCAAAAAAATATTAAGCAGCACAATGGTTTCCAACATTGATAATAAATCATCATATTAGAATGATTTCTGAAGGATCATGTGACGCTGACTGGAGTAATGGCTGATAAGAATTCAGCTTTGTATTACAGCTTTTGTATTACAAATAAATTATATTTTAAAGTATATTAAAATAGAAAACCAGTATTTTAAATTGCAATAATATTTCACAATATAACAAATTTTTATGTATTTTTAATAAAATAAACACAGCCTTAATAAGCAGAAAAGTCTTCTTTAAAAAAAAAATCTTACTAATCCCAAACCTTTGAACGGCAGTGCACCTCCAGTGTTATTTTAATATCATCATAGTTTTTATTCATATTTTCAATATTTTTTCCCCCATTTTCATTTTAGTTTTAGTTATTTTTCCGTGTTTTTTTGTTGTTGTAATTTTTGGTTTTGCTAGTTTTCAAGGCAAACAAAATTAAAATGAGAAATACTTGCTTAAATAAAATTGTAAGTTTATTTTATTTCAAGTGAAGATTTATGAATGGTTTTAGTTTAGTATCCTGGGTACATCAACATCTTTATCCAACCAATGTGACTTGAACACACCTGACGTCGCAAGTACAACTTCCCAAATTGTAAATATAAACTTTTCTGGACGACTTGAACACACCATGTGTCAAAAACAGGCAGTCCCGCCCCAAATCAGTCTACAAATGACTTATGTTTATTTTTATCCCTGCACATTAAACTGTGGTTGGAGAAAGTATTTTAACAAAGTAACACACGTCACCTTTGAGATGTTTCAAGGAAGCCTTGTTCTGGGAAAATAATCTTAATGCAAAATGTACTTTACGAATTCATTGACATTCAGCTAAACACATTTGGCAGATAAGGTCTCCAGAACCCTTAGTGAGAGCGTTTCTGTGTGAAACAGCTGCTAATCGACTCTAAAGAGGATTGGTGCTCACGTGTGGAGTCACATTACTATAGTAACATCATTGCGAATGTGTTTCTATGTGGGGGAAAAATGTGTGTGTGAGATAGTACTGTAGAATATGACGATGGGGGTCTTAATCTCAAGCTTGTGGTTGTGACACTTTTTCGGATTAGACCAGCCATCACCTGATGAATTGTTAGTCATGCATGAGATGAGATCTGCTTCTGCTCTCATGACTGCCCTCTCCTGCAGGAATTATTTAATGGTAACCACTCTCAATGAAATCACATGATCACATCCCATGTATTATTTTACAAAATATGCATTTCAATAGTTGCTTGTTCTCTCTGTTGTATCGTATAAATTCCATAATCTAATGATATAGAAAGTTTCAGTAGCTGTTTGTTTGTCTTTATGTCCTATGGGAAATATGCCACAGTTATATATAAAGTTGAAGTCAAAAGTTTACATACACCTTGCAGAATCTGCAAAATGTTAATTATTTCACCAAAATAAGAGCGATCATACAAAATGCATTTTTTTTTATTTAGTAGTGACCTGATTAAGATATTTCACATAAAAGACGTTTACATATAGCCCACAAGAAAAAATAATAGTTGAATTTATAAAAATGATGAATGTTCAAAAGTTTACATACACCTGACCTTAATACTTTTTTTTGTGATAGTTGTTCATGAGTCCCTTGTTTGTCCTGAACAGTTAAACTGCCCACTGTTCTTCAGAAAAGTCCCACAAATTGTTGGGTTTTTAGCATTTTTGTGTATTTGAACCCTTTACAATGACTGTATGATTTTGAGATTCATTTTTTCACACAACTAAGAGACTCATATGCAACTATTACGCTCACTGATGAAAACTTTTTGAATTTAAAGATCAGGGTAAATTTAACTTATTTTTTCTTCTAAGTAAGTATCTTCTGAATGGCAGTACCAAGTGAAAAAAAGATATTTAGGCAAAATAAGAAAAATGTACACATCTTCATTCTGTTCAAAAGTTCACACCCCTGGCTCTTAATGCATGGTTTTTCTTTCTGGAGCATCAGTGAGCATTTGAACCTTCTGTAATAGTTGCATATGAGTCCCTCAGTTGTCCTCAGTGTGAAAAGATGGATCTCAAAATCATACAGTCATTGTTGGAAAGGGTTAGCCTGGGTGTCCCCATACTGCCTTGCGCAGCGCGATTTTATTCACGCTTCTAGTCAGTCTGGAAACCATGGACCTAATTTTCACCTAAGATAGGGAACCAATCACAGAACGGGGAGGGAGCAGCAAGACGATGACGCCTTCTATGCGACTCACCGAAGGATCCAGCATGGCAGCAGACGCAAAGTTATCTTTCGTGTCTACACCATGGTCTACACTGGACGCGAGCGGCGCGACAAATGACATTAGAACGCAAGTTTATTTTGAAAAAAGAGCAACTTTTGGCGTTCGCTCTACATACGTCATCCGGTATAATTGAAACGATTGGCTATGAGCTACGCACAGGCGCATTTGATAGACATTCGTATCGCCCAATAAACGGCTCTGGGCATTCGTAAACCACGCCTCAAATACGAGAAAATGAACATGTGGTTCCCAGACCACGAATCATGACGAAGTCATAACGTGGTCTGGTGATAGCCAGGCTAGGAAAGGGTTCAAATACACAAAAATTATGAAAAACCAAAGAATTTGTGGGACCTGAATGTTATTTTCTGAAGAACAGCAAGTAGATTAACTGATCAGGACAAACAAGGGACTCATGAACAACTATCATTAAACAAAACAACAACAACAACAACAAAAAAACTACAATTTTGAATGATCTGTCTTATTTTGCAAATTTTGCAAGGTGTATGTAAACTTTTTTACCTCAACTGTAAATATGCCATATATTATTGCACACATATCATTGATTAAAAGTTTGGTGTCAGTACATTTTTTAATGTGGTTGAAAGTCTCTTATGCTCACCAATACTGCACTTACTAGATCAAAAGTACTTTAAAAACAGTAAAAACGTTCAATTAGACTTCTATTCTGGGCGGACCTAAGAGGATGGCAAGTGACCTGCTGGGTTATGTACTCCCCCCTCCTTGGTTTCATTCTCATCTGGACCTCACACACTCAGATTCAGGCACAATAAGAGAAGGCTTTGCTTCATTTATAAATCCTGCATTCGGTGAGCTAACATTTCAAATCTCCTCTCCGTTGTGTAACTGCAGGGAGAGGGATTAAAGGCCTTGAAATATCCTGTCTAATCTCCCTTTTGCCCAAACTCAACGCCAGAATATATCCTGGAGGCCATGGCTATTATGTCTTGTCTGGAGCACACAGACACACTCGTGCACACCCTGTCCCAGCTGTTTGCAGTGAGCTGAGGCATCTGTAGGGGCGGATGAGTTGTTCGAGTCCTCTGTAATGCTAAGCAGTTGAGGTTTGGGATTTGCCCAATGATGTGTTAGAATTGGACTAGGGTTGACTCTATAGTCTGGCCTGTGCTGAGCAACATTGATCTATTCTGGCATTCTGCGAAAGGCTCTCCATAACTCACAAACAAACTCTGAGCCAACTGAAGAGATAAGAGGGACTTTACCCATTTAAACTGTCATTAATTATGACAAACAGAGAATTTTTCACCATTATTAGATTACTGAAGTGGCTCCAGTAATTAGCCCGCAGAGTTCTCGGGATTTCCATCTGTTCTATTCACACAGGCTGAAAAATATCAACACTGCTGGTGTCTCTGTGCAATAGCTCTTTCTCTTCCCCCTCTTCTTCTTGAGACTTCTATCGATTTTTCTGTTGTTATTGATTATATGAGATGTGAAATGTTTGCTTTATGACTACAGTAAATAAAGCTGTCCTTGTCTGAGGAAGTTAAAAGGAGGAAGCTATAGTGGCTCAAATTATATTAAATATATATTACCGTGGTACTACAGTATATGTGTATTACAATATGAATATATTTACATACCTTGATGATGTTTACAAAGCTATTAAAATAATTGATGAAAGGAAACTGCAGGGGGTTCAAGAGCTAATGAAAATCTATCTATTTATCAGGGCTGGGTTTTGAAACAAATTTCACGATTTGATTTGATTCTGATTCACAAGCTTGCAATTTAATTAGATTTTTTGATTCAATTTGTTTCGATTATTTGATTATTTTGGATATATATCATGTACAGTGCATGACAAATTTTTCTCTCATGCCAAAAAATCTCTCTACTCATGCTGTAAAATATACATGAGAGTCGGTTTGTACTACAGTACCATAATACTGAAGGTTAAATGAACTGATTTGTATCTACCTTTCTTTTTAATGCGGAAGTAAGTCGTTTTCTGTGAACGTGCAAGACTTCCTCTTCATTAGCTGCCGTAGGGAAATAAAGAGAAGAATAACAAAGTGCAGTAAGCAGTCAAACTGTTTGCACTACAAACCAGTCTGTTCATAATTAAGATAATACATTAAAATAATATGGTAAGACACACCAGTTTGCGATATCGCGCAGCAAAACAAGCTGTTTTGTACAGCTAAAAATAGCTGGAAATGGATGAGACCGGAAGCCAGACCCATTGAATTTATAAATGACCACGCCCACATGTAAAATAAAATAAGGTGGATACAAATGCTTAAATTACACTCAATGAAGTTTTTATAATAATAAAATTACAATCACATAATTATATTTCCTCACTTTGAAAAATGTTTACATGGTGCCTGTTTATTTAAAAATAAATTAAACATTGAAGAATAGTAAAAAAATTATAATGAATATGTTATATGGTGCATATATTAATGTCTTTGCCCGGTTGAAACACTAATGGAGCGATCACTTGAGACTATTTTAGAGAATTGAGTAATTGGTAGATTATTCTGATGATTAATCGAGTAATCTGATAATTGTCTTTTTTTGTAGTAATAATAAAAATAGACCTAAGTGAACAATAGCCTTTAAAATGACTTCAAATACATATAGCAATAGTAAGTTTTTCAAATAAAGTATCAAAAGCAAGTAAAAATGGTATTATTAAACAAAACTGTTAAAATCCATAATGTATTATAGAGCTAATGTACATTAGGCATTATAACAAATGACTGCAGAGGGCGCAAACGACCTGACAAATGTTTTTAAACTTTACTGCGCGATCTAATCCTTTTTCAATATTGACTAAACAACATTTATTTCAAATGTCCACTTTATCTTTAATATTTGGCCATTTCTTTACAACATAAATGCTACACCCACTCTAATTTATTGAATATGTGGACATCAAAATGTGTGAGAGTTTGAGTTTTTATTTTGAAATCTCGATAACAGCATTTGTGTAGATTTATAAATGATTTACCGCTTACATCAAATCTGATGAAATGGCTTTCCCAGATGAATGTTATAATAAACCAAAACTCACAACAATAGGCAAAGATGGAGTTTGAGACGCTCGACACATTTGGTAACAGTTTTGTGGAGCAGCAGCATTTGCTATGAATGGAGCAACTCTGAGAAGCCGGTACATAACCTACACGCATGTAAATAATTAAAGCTTATATATATATATTAAACCTGCATCGCAGTAATTTATATAATCGTAGACTTTGTGAATTCACAATATTATAATGCTTTATTATGATTTTAATTGAGTTCGATATATCATAAAGCCATTGAAAATGGTCTAATAATGCCTTTCATGGATTCTCATCTGTGAAATGCACCACTTCCGGTTTTTTGCCGGTTACTTGACACAGGCTTGAACTGGATCAAGAAGTCGTGACAGCCATACATGAGACAGAATAGGGATTTCGGTAATTTGTACTCTTTCTTTTAACATACCTTCAGACGTTCATTCATGTTTATTTTTTGCTGAAATTGGTAATAAATAGGAAGAGAAAATCACTTGCCGCTTCTTTTGAACTGAGGTGTCACAGCAAACTGTAACTCAACAAAACAGCGCCAAAACGGCATTTATTGTTTGAACACTGTAATAAATTAGACAGAATTTAATATCTGAGTTTATCTATTGAGATAAATAGATGATAGAAACATCCTAATTATTATTTTTTTTTATATTTTTTATGTTTATTTGCATGCCATGTGACTATTAACCAACATCAGAGATCCTGAAAATGTGTTGTTAAATGATTGAAATAATAGTTAAAATTCTCCGGCAGTATTCTAAGTAAACATTTTACATCTTAGGGGTTCGTCTGACAAAAACAAACAAAATACACCAAAAGTTTAAAGACCCCTGATCAAGGCCCAGGAGAAATACAGCTTCTGAATCTAGAGACTTTAGACAAACAAATAAGGCACATGCCACTTAAAAAAAACATACAAACACATATATAAACTTTATTGAGTGACACTCTGAACATGTATGTGTGTTATATGACGTGTTGAAAGAGATGTATTAGAATCATGAAATTGTGGCATTGGCTTTTTTTGGGGATTCATGCTTTACATGAGCCTGTCACTGTCACAAGATAAAGCCACAAAGCAATTGTTTGATTTATTTCATTGTGTCACTTTGTTTTATAGCATGTAAACCAAGGTCAGAACATTATTCTAGCTTTCAAGGCCTGGATAAGCAGGATGCTGTTGTCCTTAAACCTGTCATTACCATATCACATTGTTGCCTCTGTGAATCTGCAAAGGACCTGATGCCCATCCACCCTGACAAGTTACGAGGTGTCAGTTAAATCTTCAAGACAGCTGCAAGAGGACACAGAAGGATGACTTATATAATTGTCGTGTAATTTGCTTATGTGTGCAAATCTATATTTATTTTACTGTATGATCATGTAGCTTAGACCTTGTTTGACACTTTAGACAAGGATGGCGTAAAGAAGACTAAACAGAGACCAAAAAGGAAGAATGACTTTCAGTTCTGCTCAAAGACTTTTAGTTCCATTATATTTCAGCTGCCAGTTTTTATAGAAGAGTCATTAAAAATGGATGCCAAGAATTGATTTCTAAATGTGGCTGAGATGTTATTTATGACAGACATCATGCTCAGATTTAATAAGTTTTCTCCTTGTTCCCAGGCACAGCTTTAGCATGGTAAACCTCCTCAAAGGCAAATCCAACCAAGCCAACCACTCAGAACGGTCACCCCTTCTCAAGTTCCCCCAAAATGACAGGTGAGCCTGTATATTTCCCCACAGGTTTCACAGTAGTTTATATTTGATGTTCTGTTGTTCTTTTCTTTTCTGTTCAGAAATGAACAATTCTGGTAAAGTTACAAAATTAACAATAAAATCCACTGGTACTCCTACTTTATAATAACTGGCCATTTGAATATTAATCAATCATCTGTTCAGCATAATAGAATATTGTTTTCATTGACAAGTTGTTATAAAGTGCTAACCACTTGTACAAAGGAAATGTCTCCCTCTTTCTTTCAAAGTTGCTGGACCTATTGACTTGGCTTTAGTCAAGAAAGCTTTTGCAGATCAGCTGTAGGAATATTACCTGGGGTCTGTAATTACCGACCTCATTCTCATTCAGTAATGAGAAAAAGTGGCTTTGTGACCTTCATTTTCAACAATTACTTTATATATTACCAGGTTGAAGGCAAACACAATTCCTCACATAATGTATGGCATTTTGATATCTTGAAGTGGTCTTGACCTCTATGTACTGCTTAATTAAACCAAACACTGCCTGCAGTACCGTATCTGAACTCTCAGTTGTCAGCCTCTATAATATTCGGGATTGATTCCAACACATTGAATATGATAGCAGCAGACTGGAACGTATTCCAGTTCGCTCAACCAGTCAGGAATATGTTATGATTAGCCATGTTATTTGCACAAGAATCCCAGATTTTCTGTATAAAACATAAATCAATATTTTTTTTTTATGTGGGAACCATCTAGAATAGTTTTTATTTCCTCAATATTTTTGAGGCATGAGTCAGTTTGTTTATTGCATTTCCTGTTTTCCTCAGCATGAGTCCTTGATTCACCCATGTATCCCTATCAGAACTCTAAAGCCAGTGAATTTTATGTAACAAAAAGAGTCATAGGCATAGAGATTACACCTGTATTTAATTTTGTTTGGGTGATATAATATCCTCTTCAATGCTGAATATTCATATTTTCATGAAATATTATTTGATCAGGTACATTAAAGAAAAAAGCTCATAACAAGCAGGATACATTTTTTAATGAAAATTTAAAGCTCAATGAAAAATCAATTGAAATAAAACACGGATTTGAATGTGTTAAATGTTTGTGTAAGGGATTCCTTTTTTGCAGTGTTTCTCAACTAGAGGGTCCGGGACCACTAAGGGGCTTCAGCAAACATCCAGGGGGCCTCAAGATGGCTTAAAATGACTAAAAATAAATTAAAACATATTAAAATGATCTAAACCCACTAAATATAAAATTATAGTTTATAGATCTGGAAAAGTCATGAAAAGTGTAAGAATCTTAAAATAATGCATTTTTGTAGTTATGCCAAAGTTTGTAAGCAAAGATTAAATTAAATTAAGTTGAAAAACATGGTAATGTAACCAAAAATTGGTATATCTAAATGTTTTTTTTTCAAAGGAAAAAAACAGATATTGAAAGGTCCCATTAAAATAAAATAAAAAAATTACTTGGCATCACTGAATCAAACTAAATACAATAATCTATATCAACAGAAAACAAGATATGTTTTAAATCAGGTAAAATTATTCTTTAACTGAACAGTTGCAGGTTACCACTTTTTGCAACATGCCATAACATACCATGTTAATGTGTTCACATACTTGGTCATGATTGCAAATGTATAAAGTATAACATACAGTTGAAGTCAAAAGTTTACATACACCTTGCAGAATTTTACCAAAATAAGAGGGATAATACAAAATTCATGTTATTTTTTGTTAGTACTGACCTGAATACGATATTTCACATAAAAGATGTTTACATATAGTCCACAAGAGAAAATAATAGATGAATTTATAAAAATGTTCAAAAGTTTTTATATTAGGTGGCGCCTCATAACATACACTTGATTCTTAATACTGTGTTGTTACCTGAATGATCCACAACTGTTTTTTTTTTTTTTTGGTGATAGTTGTTCATGAGTCCCTTGTTTGTCCTAAACAGTTTAACTGCCTGCTGTTCTTTAGAAAAATCCTTCAGGTCCCACAAATTCTGTTTTTTTTTTTTTTTTTGGCATTTTTGTGTATCTAACAATGCAAACACAAGTGTATCTATGATTTTAAAGGTCCCATATTGTACACATTTCTGGAGGTTTATTTTAGTTGTTGATGTCCTTAAGAATATATATCTGCGGTATAAGGGCCAAAATCCATCTCAATATATTTTTACAGCTCCTTTTTTAGGAGCTCTGTCAAAAACAGGTCGATTTTGGCCCATCTAATTAATATTCATGAGCCTCTCTTCTGATTGGCCTGTTGTTTTCTGAGTGACGCACAGCCAGGCCAACCACAGGTGACTACGGTCATGTATGCTTTAGCCGAGCCCAGAGCCATAGAGAGAGCCTAGCCTGCTGATACTCAACAGGATATTTCAGAATGATCATTAATGTTTTTTCTTTTTCAAACACCGAATGCAGTAAGCTACATAACTGTTGCTTTAGTAAAGCCCCTTTCACAATGTGTGCTGATTCTGGAAAATTACGGGAACGAGCGCAGTGTGAACAACAGCCAGAACCATAAAGGCAGTGTTGTAGTGATGATGCACATTACCCTGCGACTCTTCACGACGAAAAAATACATGCAAAGTGGAATGAAGCAGCGATCGGGCAGAGCCAGCTCCTCACTATCAGCGCTGAAGCACAGTTTGTTCAGGTTAGTTTCAGTTTAGTGAAATGTACGCGTCGCATTACATCTCACATCCAAACGTCACATGTCTTTATGGGTTGTGTGTAAAGCACGCACAGATTCCGGAAAACAACTGTGAATGAACCAAATTAAACAACTCCGGAACAAATCATGGGACACATTATCCGTGTATTTACCGGAATCGCTGTGTGAAAGAGGCTGAAGTTGACGTGCCTCTGGTCTCTTATATTCACGTTGTTCTGAACAGGGTTTTCTCGACTTGTTTTCGTGTTGTTGTTGCTTAGCAGTGTTATGGACACGATATTGTCTGGGTTTGACAAAAGGAGGGTGGGACGGTGGTTGGCTTCGGGGTGGTGACTGAAGGCAGTGACTGAGTAGATCAGACGTCACATTTTTACGGAAGTCACAGCGCCTCGTGAAAAGGCACAGCTACTTTAAGCAGGCTGTGTGCAGTTTACTGTGGATTGACTGTTTTGAAACTCATATGTGACCCTGGACCACAAAATCAGTCATAAGGTAAAATTTTACAAAACTGAGGTTTATACATCATATGAAAGCTCAATAAATAAGCTTTCTATTGATGTATAGTTTGTTAGGATAGAACAATATTTGACCGAGATACAATTATTTGAAAACCAGGAATCTGAGGGTGCAAAAAAATCAAAATACTGAGAAAAATCACCTTTAAAGTTGTCCAAATTAGGTTCTTAACAATGCATTTTACAAATCAAAAATTACATTTTGATATATTTACAGTAGGAATTTTACAAAAAATCTTCATGGAACATGATCTTTACTTAATTTCCTAATGATTTTTGGCATAAAAGAAAAATCAAAAATTTTGACCCATGCAATGTATTTTTGGCTATTGCTACAAATATACCCCAGCGACTTAAGACTGGTTTTGTGGTCCAGGGTCACATATGGTAGTTACATAGCCCCTAGACCTCAGTTATCATGAAAAAAGCCAGGAAATTTCGATTTTGACAATATGGGACCTTTAAGATCTTCTCACACACAACAGGACAACTGAGGGAGTCTCATGTGCAACTATTACAGAAGGTTCAAACGCTCACTGATGCTGATCTTCTGTAGCTTCTGAAGGGCAGTACACAATACATTTTTTTAGGTAAAATAGGAAAATGTACACATCGTCATTCTCTTTAAAAGTTTACACCCCTGGCTCTTAATGCATTGTTTTTCCTTCTGAAGCATCAGTGAGCATTTGAATCTTATGTAATAGTTGCATATGAGTCCCTCAGTTGTCCTCAGTGTGAAAAGATGGATTTCAAAATCATACAGTCATTGCTGGAAAGGGTTCAAATACACAAAAATGCTGAAAAACTAAAGAATTTGTGGGACCTGAAGGATTTTTCTGAAGAACAGCAGTTTAACTATTCAGGACAAACAAGGGAGTCATAAACAACTATTACTAAAAAAAAAAAAAAAAAAACATAGCTGTGCATCATTCAGGTTACAACACAGTATTAAGAATTAAGTGTATGTAAACTTTTGAAGGGGGTCATTTTTATAAATTCAACTATTCCCTTGTGGACTATATGTAAACCTCTTTTATGTGAAATATCTTATTAAGGTGAGTACTAAATATAAAATAACATATATTTTGTATGATCCCTCTTATTTTGGTAAAATAATTAACATTTTGCAGATTCTGCAAGGTGTATGTAAACTTTTGACTTCAACTGTAGAGTCATTTTAATAATAAAACACAGCTGAACTTAAAATTGTGTTTTGTTTATCAGTTTTTCACAAATTAGTTTGATATGTAGTGCCACCGCGGACCCTCTATTGAAGACCCCTGGTTTTATCATGCTGGCCCTCTGAGATCAAGGGGCCTACATGGAGCAAACTCTTGTCATAGTACTAATATGTCTGGTTGCTATCTGCTGCCCTCAGTAATACATTTTTCATTCCCTCTGTAAGGTAGTGAGCTGAATGCTAATGCTTCTAGCGATTATATTGTGTTCTCAGTTGGAATAATGTATCTTGCTGCCTATAATCAACACAAAAGCCTCTAGTTATGTCTAGGCACTTAGGTGTATCCTCTCTTAGCATGAATTTGTCAAAGAACTGTGTAGCATAACAGGCTTTTAACACCTTTCGTTGGTTTTAATCTCTGTTGTGTGGCTGGAATTAGCATTTAGATGACTGATCGCTTCCTTGCTGCAGAAGTGATGTTTTACTTTGGATGAAAGTAAAAGTTAGCCAAGAGGGATTAGATTTTCACAACTAAATTTAAAGGTGAAGTGGTTCATTTCTGTGCAGAAATACTAATTATTTTAAACAGGTTTCCTAGGTCAGACAAATTAATTTCAGCATTAAACAGTCTCGCCACAAACTCACGCCATTGGTCAGAAGTCAATATTGTAGACTGTTCAAACAAACAGAGTAACATTTTGCAAGCCCCACAGTGTCTAACCCACTGTTTTTATACTGTTTTGTGCAGTATAACCTACATGACACTGCATGAGCCCAGCTTGGGGTCTGGAGAGGAATCATGGGAGGCCAGCTCTGCTGAATTGGAGAGGAGGTGCAGGCTGGGCAGTGAGGTGGCCAGTCTCTCCCACATCACATCTATGGAGAAAAGTGAAAATTACTTCAAACTATCATCCCCCATCAGGTATGGCATATATACACTACCACTCAAAATTTGAGGTTACTATTTTTTTTTTGAAAGAACTGTCTACAGTTGAGATCAAAAGTTTACATACATCCTGCAGAATTGGCAAAATATTAAATATTTAATATTTCAATTCAAATACACAAAAATGCTGAAAAAACTTTTCTGGGGAACAGCGGGCAGTTGAACTGTTCAGGACAAACAAGGGACTCATGAACAACTGTTGATCATTCAGGTAAAAACACAGTATTAGGAATAAAGTGTATGTAAGTGGGTAATTTTTGTAAATTATACTTTTATTTTATTTTCTTAAACAATGCCAATATTACAAAATATAACATTAAAAGGTGTATAAATCATTTATTTTTCTAAAGAAACTTGTCCAACAGTAACACCAGCAGGTAAAGCGTCTCTCACCTTCCCATGAGCCCATTAAGTTTTAACAGACCCCTAAAAGTGTGCGATGAGTATGGTGGAGGGTAATTGAGAATGATCGGGGGAAAGTCACATAATAAACAGGATATGATTGGACATGACTGTTTTTTTCATCGGTTGTGATTGGTTCATGCAATAAATCCCTCCTTTCATGTTTGTGCACATTTGCCAATCAGTCTGAATGAGCAATATAATGGCGTTAATGGGAAGAATAGTTTAAAAAAGTAACCAAATAACTCAGACACTTAAGCCGAGAACACACTACACGCTTTTCATGCCGATTATGAATGGAATTTGGTCTTGATCATGGATCGTGCCTAGTCGGACATAGTCTGTTCCAGTCGGGCTCAGTCGCTGTTTGTAGTCGTCACAAAAAAATCGCATAGTGTGTGTTGTCTAACGATTATAATCTTAGAATTCAGAAACCAGTCGTTTTCACTAAGATTTTATTAAACATGTTTAATATTTGCGACTGACACCAGCGATTTTATGCAGCTATGCGGTTGGAGATGTATTCACTGTCATTCGGCATAAATTAGGTAATTTTGTCAAAATAAATGTTCTTGATTACAAGAAAAATACAGATTGTTCTTGATGTGATTTATTTCACCTTTCTTTTAATTAATAACTTAAGGCTATACAGATTTAAATAGTTTTGTTTTCAAAGTAGGGGAGCGAAGGGCACAACCTAACACTTTTTGAATTTCACGGTTTGTGTAAGTCTACCTGGGGTTCAGAGTACAATTTGTGTCCACATTATTTTCACACTTGTCTAGTACAAATATGTGGCTTTGTTTCATATTTACAGTGTATATGTTTTTCGTTATTTACCTCAAAAGAAAGTTAGTGAAATGTGACTACATGCCCCGTAGGTGGGGTACATTGTAACACGACCATAAAACAGCTTAAAATGTTATCTGATCGAATGAAAAACATATACACAACAAACTGAAATATTTTGTCAATAAAATACATGCACTAACTTTTTCAAATAAAGTAATGACATTAAAAAAAAAAAAAAAAAAAAAAAAAATCTAATTTTGGAGTTTGACAATGAACACATCGCAACAATGCTTGAAACGCCCCGATCTATGGCGTTTAAATAGAGTCAAAAGTCGTTCGCACGAAAACCACGAGCACGCGAATGAAGCAAGTGCGCAAAACAGACCCACGAGAGGATAATAACAATGCGAGAGCGCATCTGTGCACCCGCGAGCGCGCAGAACAGTATTTAGGAGCGGAAATTAATACTGGCGCAAGCCCCTGCTGCCTAGCGCGCACAACTGCACATGAGCGCTTGCGCGACTACTCAACACGCGCTCGCTCCTCGAGTTGACTTTTGACACTTTGAGGGCGGGGCAATGACTTTTGTCTTCCCACTTGTGATTGGTCATTTGTAAAACCCAAAGCATCCTTTCCCGGCCTGCAACAAGAGACAGTGAGGATTGTTCTCATCCTTAACTATACTTACTAGGGGTTGCACCGATTAATCGTCTAGTCGACTAGTCGACTTTAATGCTCTGCCATGATGCTTTAAGCTTGACGTCGACTAGTCGCTGGTCGTATAGAGGGCGCAACAGGATAAGAAGTCTTTGAAGTCGACATTTACGCTTTGTGAAAACAGCTAAAATAGTAGATAAATGCATACTCCGAAAGCGCTCCACAACACGTGTGAGTATACCATCTTGATGTTTAAAACTGAACAGGAGAATGCACGTTTTAAACAGCTTGTTGTAATTGTCGTTCTAATCTAATGCACTGCTGCGTTGTAACGCACACACATAGGCTACATACAGTAGCTCGCTCGTACATCACGTGCAGATCGTGCGCACACAATCATTCAAAAGCGCGGTGGGGAAATGAATTGTCAACACTGTTCCATGATTTCTGGCTAATATAGCTTAGAAACTGAAAAGTTCTAGCATATATTTCTTAGTAATTAAAACCCACAGCTTTATTATTAGGCTAGTAGAGAGACGCTGCCAGGTAGAATTAATTCACACACGCAATCGCTCTCTCACTAATGACTTTATATAAATGTAATCTTTACAGTGCTACTTTATCTGCTGATTTAGAACGAGCAGAAATCTGTGAGAAATATATCGACCCAAAGACAAAATAACTGATTAGTTACTGATTATACTGATTAGCAAAGTATTATAGGAACAATAGCCATGTAGGCAGCGCTGTGTCATAGCTGTGCACAAGGTGTTTGAGTCTCAGCTCAAGGTTTAAGTGTTTTTGTTCATGACGTTAATGACGTCATAAGCGACTAGTCGATGTCGACTCGACTTTTATCACGTAAATGTCAACTTTAAAAAATCTGAAGTCGTTCAACCCCTAATACTTACACTGATGTGCTTTTCTAAAAGATTGACAATTACATCATTTTGCACATTGATCATACATTGCATGGTATTAAAGCAGCAATGTTATCACCATTTATTATAAAAGTAGTAGGGTAAGTGTAAACCTACATTTAAGTCTAAATGTGTAAGTGTAAACCTACATTTAAGTGTAAATGTGTTTTTACAGTCTATGGTGTAAACCTATATGTGCTTTTCGGAGATATTGGCATAAGGTAAACAATAGGTTAACATGTTTACCTCTCAATTAATATATACTGTAGTAATGGCTAGATGACATGCATTTTATAATCTAAAATTAAGATATTAAATGAATAATGTTAAAAGTCTCATGGGTAGACTTGGTACATATTTTGCTCATTTTATAACCGATTTAAAAATATAAAAATTGAGTTGCCTAAATAATCTATATACTGTATTATATTATTATTAACTGAGGAGTAACCATTTAAAAAGTAATTTTACTCTGAAATATATCTGATTTGTAACATTTCTTTCCTAAAGTGGTAATGGCTTACATTTTTAGAAATGTGTTGCTTTGGTGTGTTTGAAAAAGGTTCTGCAGATTCTACAAACCACACTAGACAAGAAGTTGGATTGAATGCAATATATAGATTACTTAAATGTAGGTTTACACTTACCCTACTACTTTTATATTAAATGGTGTTAACATTGCTGCTTTAATACCATGCATTATATGATCAATGTGCAAAATGATGTAATTGTCAATCTTTTAGAAAAGCAGATCAGTGTAAGTATAGTTAAGGATGAGAACAATCCTCACTGTCTCTTGTTGCAGGCCGGGAAAGGACGCTTTGGGTTTTACAAATGACCAATCATAGGTGGGAAGACAAAAGTCATTGCCCCGCCCTGTGTCAAAAGTCAACTCGAGGAGCGAGCGCATGTTGAGTAGTCGCGCGAGCGCTCATGTGCAGTTGTGCGCGCTAGGCAGCAGGGGCTTGCGCCAGTATTCATTTCCGCTCCTAAAGAGGGTGCTTTTCAATCCCTCCTCCGTCCTCCATCCTATGACCCGGAACCCGATCGAGCTCAGCCATCTTGTATGTAGGACATCTCAATTCTTTAATTGCACCGTGAGGAGGCTTCCTGAGGAGTCTTGAGCGAGGATACACAGGTGTATCCTATGCGGAAGTGTTTTATCGACTAAACGTGACGCACTCCTCCCCCTTCAGATGTGTCATAATAATTTACATTTATATTTTACCTTTGCAGTGTAAATAATGTCATATATTTAAACAGGGCATCTTGCTTTGTTAATAATTATTATGAATGCCTTAAATAACGAACTTTAACAACATATGGGCAGATCTCTTTAGCGCAGCTGATGACGCTTTGAAGTGACGCTTGAGTGGTCAAGAATATTCCAATGTTCCTCCTTTGATTCCTCTATCCTCATTTCTTTTCCTTAAATCCTTCCCTCGTATCCTAAGGGGTGGAGCTAAGACGCGAGGAAAGGAAGCAAGGAAAGGAAACGAGGATGCAAAAATAAGAAATGAAAAGCACCCATACTGTTCTGCGCGCTCGCGGGTGCACAGATGCGCTCTCGCGTTGTTATTTTCCTCTCGTGGGTCTGTTTTGCGCGCTTGCTTCATTCGCGTGCTCGTGGTTTTCGTGTGCGCGACTTTTGACTAACTTTTTAAACGCCATACTGATCGCAACACACAGCTATACAGTAGTCCAAAACAATGTGGACACACATTGTCCACACACAGCTCTCAAAGAACACGACACACATAAACGACACACATAAACGAGCCAAAATGCTTTACATTTCTTGAAATAATTTTTGAACATTAAACATCAATTGTCAGTCTTTATTCACCTGTTTCTTGTAGTTTCTCAATAAAATCCATGAAAGTCAATAGTGTAAATTGCATCGCTAATGTCATAGAATAGCAGAGTTTAATAACACAGTGTTACAACGTTCCCCATCGCCACTGGAATATAATACAGGTTAGTGTCTTGTGTGGAAATATTTAATCCACGTGTGTTACACCCAGCGTTAGTTTGTGCCTTGCGCTACCCTACTCTAAATTATGCCAGTGATTCTCCCATTTTAAAGATGATCAAGAATGATTTTATTTCGATCTGCAGTGTAAGAAAAGTCAAGAAAAACATTAGCCTATAGCCCTAAATATATATATAAACTACAGGCTTATTCCTATTTTTTCTTAACTTTTAACTTCTTCTAAAAATGTATTATCAATAATATTAAATCAACTTTATAGGCTAGGTTAACACATTTTCTTTATAATAAATATACAAACATAACAAATTGCTTACACTTCAAAATGAAGTTTTTATATAATAATTGTGTTACTTATACAATAACTGTGTTTTGGCTGACATGGTGGATGACATAACAAGTGCCTAAATTTGCTTTTGTAGGTATTGCTTAAGGACAACAAAACTCATCACTATCTTCACCATTGTCGTTCTCTGTTCAGTAAGTTTTCAAGTGGTCAGACCTACTCAACAGCTTTTGTGATATAGAATAATATCCATCACTGTATTACATACAAATGTTTAATGATTTTATTTGTCTGACACTCTGAAATAACTATATTTATTTGAATCATCATCAGCTGCTTTTCAGCATGTATCCTGACAGGGAAAGCCCCTGGAGGATGCTGGCAGTCTCATCCACCGAGAGCTTCTGTATCCTCCCCGTTTGTGTACTTAAGAGAATCTGCATTGTTTGGGTTTGCTTTGAGTAGACAAATAAGAATCATTAATGCACAAGTCAAATATTGTGATGATGCATGTCACTGCGCTAACTCCTCAGACCCTGCAGGGATTTTATGTTTGGTTCGGAGATTGCACTGAAGGGCTGCGCTAATTCATTTCCGTTTCTGTGACAATCTCACCATCTGCTATTTACAGCGGCCTGTGTCATGGTAACAGTCTTGCCTATGACTTCGTGCATAACAAGAGATCTGCCTGATACTTGCAGCAATCTGTGGGTCCTGCAAAGCTGGAGAGATGAATGTGAAGAGTGAACAATGCACTGAAGTGCTTCAAAGTACCTTCTGCTGGTGGGAGGGGATTTTCTGTCCAAAATGAAACCATGGCCAGCTGACATCTGTTTGCAAAACTTTTCCAAAACACTCGGGTTAAAGCTTGATGGGTATTTTGTGTTTTGTATTTTCATTTATATCCCCAGTTCATGGAGATTTTTCTTAACCTTACTATAGCCATGAATCTTACTGATTTTCATGACAACTCCCTGCTGAAGCTGCAGGTTGGTGGGCCGTTTTTGGGAGAGATGGAGGCAGTACAAGAGGCCCAAGAGTATATTCTGATACAAGTGGAGCAGACGGAGGAGGGAGGGTCTCGCCGGAGAAGAACTCAGCAGGTTAGAGTTGTTTCAACAGAGTCAAAATGAACAATTATGAGAGTT
>NC_133372.1:31516853-31750902 GCF_049309525.1 Garra rufa
TGTTCACTCAGACGTGATAATATCATTTGATATAATAAATGTAAATGAAAAAAGAATGCATAATAGGAGTATTTTCATTAGTGGTCTTTATTGTACTACACAACAAAAGTTTGGGATGAGTAAGATTTGTAATGTTTTTTAAAGAATTCCCTTATGCTCATCAAGGCTGCATTTACTTGATAGAAAATGCAGAAAAAACAGTAATGTTGTGAAATATTATTACAATTTAAAATAATGGTTTTAAATATATTTACAAATATAATTTTGTGATGCAAAGCTGTCTTCAGTGTCACATGATCCTTCAGAAATTATTCTAATATGCTGATTTATTACTTTTATTATCAATGTTGGAAACAGTTGTGCTGCTTAATATGTTTTTTTGGAACCTGTGATTCTTTTTTAGGATTCTTTGATGAATAAAAAGTTTACAAGAACATAATTTATTCAAAATGGAATTGTATTTAGTGTAAGTCTTTGCTATTACTTTTTTAAAAATCAATTTAACACATCCTTCCTTGGTGAATAAAAATATTAATTTATAAAAAAAAGAGAATAAAAATTTACAGAGAACATTGATAATAAATCTGCATATTGATGATGTCTGAAGGTGCATGTGATATTGAAAACTGAAGTGATGATGCTGAAAACTCAGCGTTTTATTAAAACTTTTAAATTACATTTAAAAATATATTCACACAGTTACTTTACATTGAAATAATATTTCACAAAATGACAGATGTTTCTAGATTTTTGATCAAATAAATGCTGCCTTGATGAGCATAAAAAAACTTACTGATCTCAAACTTCTAAACGGCAGTGTATGTCAAAACCTTTCTGGGTGTCTTTGCTTATGATGCCAATTCACCTTTAAAATGAATAATTTCTGATTTTATATATTTATTTAGTTTTTTTTTTTTTTTGTTCACTGTACATCCATTAGTGTGCACAGTTCTTAAAAGATGTAGATTATTACAGATCCTTCCAGCAAAACACTCCTCCACATTTTTAACTTCCTTTCTCCCTGTAGTGCACACTTTTCAGAGTTTGCGAGAAAGCGGCGCTTTAGTGTGGCTCCAGGGGGACATGAGGGCAGAGGGGACCTCCCTTCCTAATTACGTTTATTTCTTCAGGAGGGACAGCATGCTGCGTGTCGAAGAGTTTAATTAGACCTTTGTGAGAATGCTAATGGAGACTTTGGGGGCCAGTGTTTCCACTTTTACCTTTAATACTAATGCTTCATAACTATGGCTACACTGTCATCAAGGAGTGGAGTTGAAAAAAAAATTATGTTTTCAAAAGTGAGCTAATAAGCGAATTTTATGTTGATTAGGTGAGTCATCGTAATATCATTTTTTTGTGCTTTTAAAACGAAAGATGAATGTTACTTCTGTGATCATCTTTTCATGAGAAATTTTCCCAAACTCCATCATTATATTTAACCCTGGACCATAAAACCAGTCATAAGGGTCAATATTTGGTCAAGATACACCTATTTGAAAAACTGGAATCTGAGGGTGTCAAAATACTGTCAAAATACTGAGACAATCACCTTTAAAGTTGTCAAAATTAAATTCTTAGCAATGCATTTTACTAATCAAAAATTAAGTTTTGATATATTTCTGATAGAAAATTTACAAAATGTCTTCATAGAACATGATCTTTACTTAATATCCTAATGACTTTTGGCATAAAAGAAAAATTAATAATTTTGACCCATAGTATGTATTGTTTGGCTATTGCTACAAATATACCAGTGCTACTTAAGACTGGTTTTGTAGTCCAGGGTTACATATTATATTATATTATATTATATTATATTATATTATATTATATTATATTATATTATATTTTTCTGCCCATTTTTCAATTAACAGAAAGTATTACAACTTCAATCAACTATATGTATGTGAACTAGATCCCAGGCTATTTAGAAATCATCAAAAAGTGTTAGAAAAACACAGTAGCTTTGCTGTCCAACTGAGTGCAGTCTGTTCATTTTTAATGATGAATATCTCACACATAACTCAGCTTGACATTTCAGTAGAAGTAACATAACACCTAAACAACACTTGCTCATATCTTAGTCTAAATGTGTCTCTATGTTCAGTTGTACTTATGTAACTTTTTGAACTTCATTTTTAATACCAGGAAATATAGCCACTATTACCCAGTCCAATTATGTTAAAAATATTGCTGCTTCTCTTGTATCGATCTAAACGGCAATTGATGTAGCTGAATGTATATGTGTGTGCCAAAAGGAAGGTGCAGCTGCCCAGATTGTGCCTTCATAATCAGCTTTTAATAGACTGTTGAATCAGATGAAATACTGCAGTACTGGACATTAAAGTTAAAAAGTCTTAGACCACTTGTCTCTTTTGCTTTAAAAGATTAGTTCACTCCAGAATTAAAATTTCCTGATAATTTACTCACCTCCATGTCATCTAAGATGTTCACGTCTTTCTCTCTTCAGTTAAAAAGAAATTAAAGTGCCCCTATTATGCCATTTTAAAGGTAGTTAATATTGTTGTAATAGTCTCTTAAAACAGGTTTACATGTATGCAAGTTCAAAAAACACTTTAGTTTTCTCCAAAATTAGATTTATTTTTACCCCGTTTCTAAATGATTCGTAAACGACTCGTTTGAAGCAGTTCGAAGAATCAGTCTCTCTAAACCCCTCCTTTCAGTGAGCCCTCACTGCTGTGATTGGTCAGATGGTGCAGTCCTTTTGGATTGGTCTACCGCTACAGCGCAAAACGAAACGCCCATTGGCATAACTGAATGACAGCTGCGGAGACCTGTTAATGCATAGAAAAGATAGCCTCGATTTTACCCTATCAATTCGAGCCGGAGTCTGACGATGAAACGGTTGAAGTGTCACATCGACAAGAAACTGTTTTGCAAGCACGACCGGAGCAGGACGTTTCTCAGTGGGTGTCATATGTTAACTGTGGAAAGTGTTTGCAATTTGCTTTTGTAAGCGAACCGGGCACACCTCTATGTTGTGAACTTCAACACTGTACAATCCATAACACTGCGTTAAGCCATCGTTTATCATTATCATTACTTAAACTAATAAGGCAGACAGACAGTCAAGCTGCATCAATCACAAGACTTTTTAGACTACATTGCACTCACAGCTAAACAACAGAACTACAGAAACGCAAGTTAGCCGGTTACCAAGACATGTGCTGGGTTGTTACACACCATAACATACACAAAGACGTATTTTGAACGATCGCTAGAAAATACAATTATTAATCATACTTACAGGTAGAAGTTCAGAGGAGCAAGCCGGTCCAAATAAACTGGGCACTGATCCATTTTTTAAAACCAAGCGTTTGGTGAATCTCGCGTTGTAACGTTACTCCCCAAGATTAGAAAAGCAGTCATCAGTAAAATGACGCGAACACAACACAAGATTGGCATTGGACTGCTGAGGTGTTGAAAAAATGAATGTTAACCACTGATAGTTTCATCTTTCGGAAGGGCATATAAAACAAATTCACTCTCACAGGCTGTCACAGCGCAGGGCGTCTTCTTGACATGATGTAATCCACGTGAAAATGGTAGGCCTACTGTTTGTGGGCGGGCAAGTTGTTCGCGAAATTGAATGTGGGCGGACATTACGCAAATGTGTAGCTCGTGACGTGTGGCCGTTACAGAAAAAAGATTCGAATTGCTGACGACTCGTTTAGGCGAATGTGAGCCGACTCTTTTTTTTGATAGACAAAAACTTTATTTATAGTGCACTGTCGGCGTCACAACTTTGCAGATAGTTTATGTTCACATACAGCTACATGACACACTACATGAAATATCATATTTGAAAAGGCATAATAGGGGCACTTTAAGGTTTTTGAGAAAAAGATTCAAGGATTTTTCTCCATATAGTGGACTTCAATGGGGATCAGCGGGTTGAAGGTCCGAATTGCATTTTCAATGCAGCTTCAAAGGGTTCTACACGATCCCAACCAAGAAATAAAGGTCTTATCTAGCGAAATGATCAGCTATTTTCTAAAAAAACACTTGAGTTTACATACTTTTTAACCACTGTGATTCCATTGTGATTACACAATGCGTGAATTCGTGGACACGCATAGCAGAGCTAGTGCAAGACGAGCTTTTGTGGTTAAAAAGTATATACGTATGGAGATAATATAATGCCTTCAAGATTTGCATACGTAGGGTAAGAGTTGCGGATGTGTACATAAGATTGTAAGCATGAATTAAATCAGGTTTCAAGCATTTTACTGTTAGTTGTAAGTGTAATTCATGTATTTTGAAACTACAGCTTCATGCTAACGCAAAAAAAAAAAAAATCTGCATTCTTCTTACTTCCATTTCTCCGCGCTTACACTTTTGCCACATTGTTTTCGCTAAAATACGGTGAAAAGTATACTGCAAGTCTGTGAACAGAGATTTGTACGTGAAAACAAAATTTTTAAGAACTGCTAAACAGATTGACTGCATAGAACCAATATGTATGTGTAAAAAACAAACTGTTGCGAATGTCTAAATGACTTGTTGTGTATGTAGGGCAAAAAGTTGCTGTAATAATCCGATATGTAGCTCCGTCTTTCTTTTATCTGTGCTTACAGTTTTGCAAGTGTGAGGGGGAGGGTGGGTCCACCACCTTCTTGTAGCCAATCAAATGAGACTCTTGTGGACTTTCCATTTACTCTTATCTGATTAGTTCAATAAACATCACACGCCAAAACATTTATCTTCATTTAGTTCAGGATTGTTCTCCCTGCCAGTGGAATGGTAGTTTTAATGTACACATACATTAAAAAAAATAAAAATAAAAATAACAACTTTGTAAAATCTTTGTAAAATCTTTAAGGCATTATATTATCGTAATCACTGTTCACAGGCTTGCAGTGCTTTTGGCCATATTTTAGCAAAAATGACGTGCCAAAAGTGTAAGCGCGGAGAAATGGAAGTCAGAAGAATGCAGATTATATTTGTTCTGCGTTAGCATAAAGCTGCAGTTTGCATCAATTACGAGTAACAATAACGCTGCAAATATTTTTTTGAATGCAAATTTAATTTACACTTATGTACATTTTACTTCTTATGTACACTTCCACACTTTACCCTGCGTATTCAAATCTTTAAGGCATCATATTATCTCCATATATACGTTTTTAATTTTTAGAAAATGACAGAACGTTTCTTTAGGCAAGACCATTATTCCTTGGTTGGGATTGTGTAGAACCCTTTGAAGTTGCATTGAAACTGCAATTTGGACCTTCAACCTGCTGATCCCCATTGAAGTCCACTATAAGGAGAAAAATCCTGGAGTGTTTTCCTAAAAATCCTATATTTCTTTTCGACTGAAGAAAAAAAGATATGAACATCTTGGATGACAAGGGGGTACTTTGTTTATTTCCAAGTTAAAATGGATTTGATTAGCATTACAGATTCCAGGCAAGTCTGTGGTCTCCAACTTTTGTAAATAAGGAAGCATTTGTTGTATTGACCTGGGCCTGTTCTTCCTATCTGCATTGCACAGCAGCTTAGCGAAAATCCTCCGAGCTGATCTTGAATCAGTACTCTGAAAACTACTTTGATTAAAAGGGCTCAGATGGTGAGTTTCATCAGCATCTCTGAGAGCTAAAACTCATTTGGCCCGAGAGAGGGTAAAACCTGAAATCGGAAATATATAATAGTATGATGTGCGTATAAATATTAATATGCCTTAAAAGATTAATGAATAATGTATTTTCACAATCTAATTGCAGATATCTTGTAAACATTTTAATAATGGCTGATAGATTATTCTTAAATTAGACTAGAGTTGCAGTTTCTTAGTAACTTGGGGGCTTTGAGGATAAAACTAACATTACCTCTCACACAGGCACATTTTGACATTTCATTTAGCCGTAAACTGTTTCTTACCCTATAATTGAGAGTAATTGGGTTGAATCACAAAACAGAGACACATTAGTCTCAGAGGATACTTTCTTATGCAAAGCAACACAATGTATATCCATGTTGCTGATTAATTCTGCTCAGAAAGCAGTGTTCAACAATTTATCTTAATGACCTGTTTTAGACTTACAATCACAACACTGCACCGAGTGTTCCTCCCCCTCAGGGAAGTTGTCGGACTGACACAGATTACTTGCTCCTTCGAGACCGGAGTCATTAGCTGTTAGCCTGCATGTTGTGTACTCATCAACCTTCTTTCGCTCTTCTAGCTGATTACACGCTCTTGTAATGACTGCTCCATCTTGGCACATGACACCGAATAAGGGTGCATCAGACTAAGTTTGATTCAGGTGTTGCAGTCAAGTGCTCTCGCCAGAAAAACAGATGCTGATGATGTTGATATCTGACAATGCACATTAAGGCGGTACTTTTAGTCCAGATGCTGATTGAAGAGCACAAAACCAGAAGACTTTGTCGACTGATGCGTATATCCTTGTGAATCGGCATTTATCATTTGATTATAAGAGTGCCTAAAAGGGTCAGAATGAATTTAATGTAAGAAATGAGGTGGATCAAACATAAATGAAGTGTGGGGAAGAGGGTTAATTGGCTTTTTGAATGAACAAATTTGTTTGGTTGTCCAAAGTCTGTTACACAGCCCTATATTTTACATATTTATTAGTGTTTCCTAAAGAAAGCACCGTTTATACTGCTGATGCGAATCCCAAGTATTACAATTTTGTGCAACGGGCGAGAATGATAGATACCCCATATCATGCAGCTTGTTGAGATGAGTTGTCCTATTACTTTTCAAAACAATCAGGCTTATGATTTTTCCTGGCAGGTGATAAAATAGTAAGAAAACCACACTGGCCATAACATAATAAAGACATGGGGACAGTAAGCATCCACATGCTAAAAACACTCAGAACACTTTAGCGGCCACATAGCAATGCCCTGCCAACCACAACACACTAGCATTATGCATAGATGAGCACAAGTCTAGTTTGTGGTACATTGGGGCCATTATTATATGACAATGTTAGTCAAAACATATAGTATTCCAAGGGAGTTTTTGTTTTTCTCTACCTTATTTTTCTTTGTTTATCTGTGTCTGCAGATTGTTCACCGCACTCTGGCTGCAATGTTAGGATCCCTGGCTGCTCTGGCAGCGCTGGCTTTCATTGGAGATGTAAGTTTTAGAGAATGTTATTTATTCTGTTCTGATGAAGAGTGCTTACATTGCATCAAGGCTCTGGGACTTCATTAATTTTGAGAACTGCAGTGATGGTCTTTAGTTTTATTAGCTGAAAGTAAGAGAGCACAGCAACATTCTGTCATGTGCAGAAGCCTGTATTAATAATATATATAGAAGAGAAATTCAAATTAAAGTTCATGAGCTTCAGAATGTTGTAGGTGTATATAATTATATATACATATACAGTTGAGGTCAAAAGTTTAAATACACCTTGCAGAATCTGCAAAATGTTGTTTTTTATTTAGTACTGACCTGAATAAGATATTTCACATAAAAGACAATTCCATATATTCCACAAGAGAAAATAATAGTTGAATTTATAAAAATGACCCTGTTCAAAAGTTTACATACACTTGATTCCTTATTCTGTGTTTGTCCTTAACAGTTAAACTGCCTGCAGTGCTATTCTCCAGAAAAATCCATCAGGTCCCACAAATTCTTTGTGTTTTCAGTAGGGATGCACCGATCCGAATCGGCCGATCATTTGCGCGTTTTGTCAGTAAAGCCGGTTCTGTAATCAGCGGTAAATGCCATCAGGTGCGTGATTTCACGTTGAGCCGTATATACTACACACAGCCGTTGTTCACTGACGAGCTGCGCACATTCACACTAATAATGAACATGGATTTGCGCAGCTCGTTGGTAAACAACGGCTGTGTGTAGTATATACGGCTCAACGTGAAATCACGCACCTGATGGCATTTACCGCTGATTACAGAACCGGCTTTACTGACAAAACGCGCAAGCATGATCGGCCGATTCGCATCGGTGCATCCCTAGTTTTCAGCATTTTTGTGTATTTGAACCCTTTCCAACAATGACTGTATGATTTTGAGATCCATCTTTTCACACTGAGGACAACTGAGGGACTCTTTTGCAACTGTTACAGAAGGTTCAAATGTTCACTGATGCTCCAGAGGGAAAAACGATGCATTAAAAGCCAGGGGTGTAAACTTTTGAACAAAATGAAGATTTCTTATTTTGCCTAAATATCATATATTTTTCATTTAGTACGGCCTTTCAGAAGCTACAGTAGATACGTACATGTTTCCCAGAAAACAAAATCAGTTAAATTTACCCTGATATTTAAATTCAAAAAGTTTTCACCACCAGGCTTTTAATGCATTGTGTTTCCTTCTGAAGCATCAGTGAGTGTTTGAACCTTTTGTAATACTTGCACATGTCCTCAGTGTAAAAAAGATGGATCTCAAAATCATACAGTCATTGTTGGAAAGGGTTCAAATACACAAAAATGCTGAAAAACGAAAGAATTTGTGGGACCTGAAGGATCTTTCCGAAGAACAACGGGCAGTTTAACTGTTCAAAGCAAACAAGGGACTCATGAACAAACAGCTGTGGACTATTCAGGTAACAACCCAGTATTAAGAATCAAATGTATGTAAACTTTTGAACAGGGTCATTTTTATACTATTATTTTCTCTTGTAGACTATATGTAAACGTCTTTTATGTGAAATATCTTATTCATATATAGATGATAACTATGATTAAACACAGACACTAACACAATTAACTAACCAGGCCATTTCACATAAATGGGATATCAGTAGTAATTGCACATTTACACTAATGTACTAAAATCTTGACTTTCTCTCTGCGGCTCTGCGTATTAGTTATTGTATTTCAGAAATTGGAGATAAGTATGTTATTTGAGCTCAAGTAAAATTACTCAGTGCACTTCTGTCTGTTTGAAAGATGGAGTGCCCTTTAAAAGGACCCAAAGCTCTGTAGTATCAAATGTCTTTTTTTTCTTTTTTTTTTTACTAAAAACTTTATGAACTTTGATCTTGGTTTTTTGGTAAATACCCCAATAAGCAGAATAAAGTATGCAGGCCTAAATGGTATTGTAATTGACGCAATTATTTGAACAATTCAGAAAACCCAGTTAAGACTAGTATGTGAAAATGTTCTTTTGTATCTGAGGAAGATGATGACTATGTCCTTTTACTGTAGAGGCCGAGTCTGATGACTGTGGTGGAATGGATTGATTATGAAACTCTTGCATTGCTGTTTGGAATGGTAAGTAACAGGCCTGGAGGCTCTCCAGCAGCTTTTTTACTCAGTCAACCTAAGTAGCAGGGTTCCAAAGAAATATATTTTATATAAACTCACAGCAGGGCTTTTTCAAATGAAAAAAGTGAAAAAAGTAAAACAAACTTAGTAGTGGTGCTTGTTATTTTAGCACTGATACTGTTAGTGTTATTCATAAAGGTTGGTGCACTGTTTGTACAGTGAACATATAGCCTATATCTCAGATTTTGTAACTTGTTAAAAAGATGTGTGATGTTACCTTTAGGGCCTGTTTATACCTATCACTAAATGTGTTTTCTCTGATCGGATATCTATCCAATTGTGAAAAGACCAGGTGTAAATGCCATCCAAAACGCTTTCGAGGCACTTTTTGAGACACTTCAGGAGGTGGCCTAGGACGCATTCCAGACGAAACTGGACAAGAATACATGGACCACAAAGCCAGTCTTATGTAGCATGGGTATATTTGTAGCAATAGCCAAAAATACATTGTATGGGTCAAAGTGATACATTTTTCTTTTATGCCAAGAATTATAGGACATTAAGTAAAGATCATGTTCTATGAAGATATTTTTTAATTTCCTGCTGTAAATATATCAAAAGGTAATTTTTGATTAGTAATATGCATTGCAAAGAACTTAATTTGGACAACTTTAAAAGCAATTTTCTCAATATTTTGAGAAATAAATCAGATTCCAGATTTTCAAATAGTTGTATCTCAGCCAAATATTGTTCTAACAAACATTACATCAATGGAACACTTATTTATTCAGCTTTCAGCTGATGTATAAATCTTAATTTCAGGAAATTGACCCTTATGGCGGGTTTTGTGGTCCAGGGTCACATATATAAATTACTCCTCCCAAAATGTAAAATATAAACACGTAAGAGCACATTTTAGGCTATATGACATGTTATAGGCAGATATGGTAGCACTTATGCAACATGCATCGTCGCAGTTGAGTATCTCTTCAGCAAGCCTGCGCGCCAACTGCCGCAAATGAAACTGACGCTCAACACACAATCATCTTCATTAAAAGTAGTGAGACTAAATTATCTTATGAGTGCTGGTGCTGTGCTTTCTCCTATTGCGGTCTTTGATCTTCAAATTAGCTGATGATGAATAAAATGCAGCACATCTGTTGCTTTCGTTGACGTAAATTTGCAGAGAATCCAGAAATTAAAGAACGGATTTATATCCGTTTTGCAGAGACACATTTATGTTCCAAGTTTAAATGGAACCATTTGAACAAATCTGGCAACCACCATTATGTTTTCTTCAGATAAAATCTAGTTATTTCTTTCTTTCTTTCAGACAGCATTAGAACCTTGTCTCTGGTGTAATGAGATGCTTTCACCTTCCTTTTGGAGAAAGTTGCCCTGCTAAGTGCTTGACAGCCTGACAAGTCCCTAATCTAACCTTTAACCCCAACCCGTATCAGCCTCTCCAGGCCAGGCACTTAAGTGGGGCATCTTGCTTTAATGTGCTGTTAACCTAGTGCTTCTTTTAGAAAGAATTCTCCAGGGGTCTGAGATCATTTACAGTATGGTGTTACTTTGCGTTGCACTTCATGCAGCACTCGCTTGAAGGTTTGTTAGGTGTGGCTGGTGGTCTGCATATGATAATTTTACATGGTAATGCAACGAAGTGTGACCGAAAAATATGAATACACATTAAGACACACAGCCTCTCTAATATTATTGCCAAAGTGGCACCCTTTTCAAGATCTCTGTTTGTTCAGTGTCTGTCTCCATGGAAACAAATACATTCAATCAGCCCTCATCCAGAAGACTACATGTAGGAGTATTTGAGGAAAAGCATAAAAGAAAATCAGAGACTGATGATAGAAAATGAATCACAGCATCTGTCAATTTTAAAGACTGACTATGAAAGAGATTGAGAGCCATTTTACATTAGAAACGTTTGCTTTAATAAACTCCGAAATATTGATGTTTCACTTTTTTGATTCTCTATATTTTGAAGATGTCTGTTTCTGTATCTGATGGCAACAATAAAAAAAAGAAAAATCTGGGAAGGATATATGTGGCATGAAATTGAGTGAGAGACCGTGTGGTATTTGAGACATAATGTGATTTTATAGCGACACATGTGGCAGCAAGCACTAAAAATAGAAACCATGAAATGTTCAAGTCTCATAAGCCTTCCTGTTTACTTTCAGATGATACTGGTGGCAATATTCTCTGAGACCGGTTTCTTTGATTATTGTGCAGTGAAGGTGAGTTTTCTCAATCATTATTTTGCAGATGGTTGATTGTGATTTGTTTAGCAGAGGTCTGCTTAAGCAAAATACAACATCTTGATTTCTGAGAGAGTTATTTCCCCATACTATCTCTAAAATTAGGCCACTGTCCCACCCACCTTAACATTTAATATTATATACATTTATATACAGTTAAAGTCAAAAGTTTACATGCACCTGGCAGAATCTGCAGAATGTTAATTATTTTAATAAAATAAGAGGGATCATACAAAATGCATGTTATTTTTTATTTAGTACTGACTTGATTGAGATATTTCACATTGAAGATGTTAATATATAGTCGACAATAGAAAAAAATTGTTGAATTTATAAAAATTACCCTGTTCAAAAGTTTGCATATATTTGATTCTTAATACTGTGTTGTTACCTGAATGATCCACAGCTGTATTTTCTTTTTAGTAATAGTTGTTCATGAGTCCCTTGTTTTTCCTGAACAGTTAAACTGTCCGCTGTTCTTCAGAAAAATCCTTCAGGTCCCACAATTTTTTAGTTTTTTTTTTTTTAGCATTTTTGTGTATAATTTTGAGATCCATCTTTTCACACCGAAGTCAACTGAGGGACTCATGTGCAACTATTACAGAAGGTTCAAATGCTCACTGATGCTCCAGAAAAAAACATGATGCATGAAGAGTGACCGTTTTTTTATTTGATGATCAGGGTAAACCTAACCTATTTTGTCTTCTGGGGAACATGTAAGTATCTTCTGAAGCTTCTGAAGGGCAGTACTAAATGAAAAGAAAACACAATATTTAGGCAAAATAAGAAAAATGTACACATTCTCATTCAGTTCAAAAGTTTACACCCCTGGCTCTTAATGCAGTAGTTAGTTTTTCCTTCTGAAGGATCGGTGAGCATTTGAACCTTCTGTAATAGTTGCATACGATTCCCTCGGTTGTCCTCAGTGTGAAAGAGATGGATCTCAAAATCATATAGTCATTGTTGGAATGGGTTCAGATACACTAATATGCTAAAAAAAAACAAAGAATCTCTAGGAACTAAAGGACTTTTCTAAAGAACAGCAGGCAGTTTAACTGTTCAGGATGAACAAGGGACTCATGAACAACTATCACTAAACAACAACAACAACAACAAAAAAAAAAAACACAGCTGTGGATCAACTGTATATTTTATACCTCCAGATACTACTAACATTTAGTCAGTAACAAAAAGGTAGCATGTGGACTGCTATTGAATCAGTCTGATATGCTTTCATTTTGCATTATTGATGTCCCTATTTTTGATTTAGTCAATGTAATCCCACCATGCTGCTTTACCCAGTAAGCTTTGGGACAGATCATTCACTCTCATGCTGATGAGAACCCCACAAATGTTTTATATATGAAATTTATGGGTAAATATCAAGCCCCAATAGAGATGCGAAAAGGAATCAGATGAAACAAATCTTTGTGAATTGATGCAAATTTTTATAAACCGTGAAGAAAATGGGTTTAATGAAAGCCTAAAAATAAATCTTAGGATGAGCTTTATTGGATGGATATCCCTGTTCATATTTTCAGGGATTCTGCGGACCTGTTGGAACATTATGGATGCGCTCTAGACATTATGAAGGCGCACGCTTATGTCCTCTCATCCCATTCATGAATATTAAGAGGGTTCTGAATGAGGACATGTTCCACAAATTAAAATATTGCCATAGAAACAACCATCTTGATTGAACACCCTCTCAAGACAGCATAAAGTTGCATTTTCCCTAGAAATAAAAAATCAAGCTCAATCTATCCGTGCCTGTAGTCTTGTGTGGGTGACTTAAAGCCTGTTAACTCCAAGAACGATTACTATACCAATATTAAAGTCCACACCAACGCACAATAATGTTCTGTTTATTATAGTCATGCACTGTAGTTATGTCATCTGCCGCTTCAAACGTCCACTGAAGTGCTTTGAAACATGCAAGATTATTCAAGGGATAGTTCACCCAAAAATGAAAATTGGATGTTTATCTGCTTACCCCCAGGGCATTCAAGATGTAGGTGACTTTGTTTCTTCAGTAGAATTGATAGATTATAGATAATAGATTTTTTACTCAAACCGTTGCAGTCTATCAGTCATATAATGGCAGTCAATGGGCACTAAATCTTTGAGAGTAAAAATAACATACAAAGACAAAACCAAATTAAACCCTGCAGCTTGTGATGATACATTGATGTATTAAGACACAAAACGAATGGTCTCTGCAAGAAACTTAAAAGTATTTATATCATTATTTATCTCTGTTCCACCGCAATGTTCATCTGTCCAGAGTGCGTTCACAACAGCCGGATCAGTGGTAAATAATGATATAAATATTGTTCAGTTTCTTGCACAGACCGATCTTTTTGCATCATAACACCTCAATGTATCGTCACAAGCCGCAGGGTTTCATTTGGTTTTGTCTATTTATGTTTTTTTACTCTCAAAGATTTGGTGCCCATTGACTGCCATTATATGACTGACAGATTGCAACGGTTTGAGCTGTTTGTGTTCTACTGAAGAAACAAAGTCACCTACATCTTGGATGCCCTAGGGGTAAGCAGATAAGCATCCAATTTTCATTTTTGGGTGAACTATCACTTTAATGTAATTTCAACTGAAACAGGAAGATGTTTTTAAATAGCCAGTAGCGTTTCGCTGAGCATTTGACAGAGTATGACAGCCACAATCTCATCTATATCGCTATAAAATATTAGCCTGGGTTTCCCCATGCTGCCTTGTGCACAGCGCGATTTTATTCACGCTGCTAGGCAGCCTGGAAACCATGGACCAAATTTTCACCTCAGATAGGGAACCAATCACAGAATGGGGAGGGAGCAGAAAGACGATGACACCTTCTATGCGACTCACCCAAGCAGTTTGTTTATAAATATGGATCCAGCATGGCAGCAGACACGAAGTTATCTTTCGATGCAGCCTTAGATAGTTACACAGAAGGCCGTTTCTCAATACCAAGTACGCAAAGTTCGGACTTGGAAGTTTGACTTGGGAGTACGAACTCCCGAGGACGTGAGGATGCAAGTCCTGTAATTCTGCAAATGGAACAGCAGTGTACTTGATAACGTCAGTCAGCTCGCCTTTTCTACTCCGGTTATCTTCACTGCTTCACTGTATGTATTTACAATAAGACGAAATATGATATCAACCAGCTCTGCCTCTTTTCGTTTTCATTTAAACATATTAATAGCTGCAAAAACGTAGTTCAGGGAATGTACAACATTACAGTGAAACTAAATATTTTATATCAAACAGCATTGCCTCTTTTCTTTTTCATTTATCGTTAAACATATTAATAGCGACAAAAATGGTTCATGCAATGGTGTTACAAAACATTAAAGGAAGTGATATCAAACACCACTGCCTCTTTGTTTTCGTCAAAATATAAACCACAACTCTCTTTTCGTACTCATTTAAAAAATAATAAAACATATTAATATGTGATTTAAGCTATATGTCTACTGTGTATAATACATCTTTACTCTGTGTATAATAAAATGAAACATGACAAGCACAACTCTGCCTTTTTTGTTAAATGTCAGCAATATTAGCCATTATAAAAGTATAAGTATAAAGTATAAGAGAATTATGTAATCAGAAATAAAGACAAAAGCGGACAATTCGGTCAAATGCATGCTAAAACTTTCAGCGTTGAATTACGATTGATAAATAATTTATGAAGCATAACTTTGTCCTCAGTCAAAACTCTTCATCTTCTTCCTTGTCGAATTTCTGTCGCTCTACGTACGTCGTCGGGTATAATTGAAACTATGAGCTACACACAGGCACATTTGATAGACATTCGTAGCGCCCAATAAACGGCTCTGGGCATTCGTAAACCACGCCTCAAATACGAGAAAATGAACATGTGGTTCCCAGACCACAAATCATGACGTTGTCATGACGTGGTTTGGCGTTAGCCAGGCTAATAAAATATAGCATTGGGTGTAGAATTCAAATGGGTCCGTTTTGTGGTCTGTGCTGATGAACAAATGTGATCCTCTCTGAGCTTTCGTGTCTCTGGACCAAAACCAGGCTTCATTCGCTTCAGCGGAAAGCATATATATATACTGAATCATCCCCTATCCCCTACATAGTGCGCTTCATGCCATTCACTACAGAAAATTCAAATTCTGTGAACAAGTGACCGATTTCAGCCTCAGCTTTAGCGTCTATTTATAGTGTAGGCGCAGGATGCTTTGGATTCTAGAGAGCATTTGATTGGATAAAAAGTTGAAGTTAAAGATAATGTCATCAAAATCATTGATCCATATTGGCGGAAGTGAGAGACTGTAACAGGGCTCTCAAGTCTCACGCATTCACCGTGAGACACGCATTTCAACCAGTTCACACGCTCTCACGCCACACCTTGTATTTCTCACGCTGAAAAGTAAGAAATAACTTGTCCCGCTATATGGTGTTAACGGACGAGGTGCAGGCTTTGCAGAGAGAAGTACTCTGCCAAGCTCATAGCTGTCTTGAGAGTTAAATGGCACCTACCAGCCAAAAAATTAGAATTTGCTGTTTTCTGGTATATTACGTGATCCCGCTACAATCACGTTCGTCACTAGGCAACGTAGACGCGCACACACGCGACAAGGCCAGCGGTGGAATCGTTGCGGGGCTGCCGCTTTCTCTCGCAGTGGAAGCGTTTAGTACAGTTGAGGAGGTGGTCGCGTTGCGGTCTCGGAGCGGACGTTGCCATTTGTATTTACTAGAAACTAAATAAATGCAGCAGGGTTTTTCATATTTATTTTTATTTATTTATTTATTTTTTCCATTTTACGATTCCTAGACAAAATCACTTGCCTGTGATCAAAGATAGTGAGAACTGATGTTGGGGATTATAGCCAAATTTGTGCAAAATTATTAGTTCTTCAACAGCTTTAACTAATTGTGGGCCTGAAATTAAGGAAAAGACAACATAATTGGTAAATCTGCTAAAAAAGACAGACAAATTCATCCAAATAAAATAAATTGTTTTATTTATTTCAAAACACATATGTATCAACATTGTTGGGAAGGTTATTTTGGAAATAGGGTGTAATAGGCTACAGATTAAATTTCCCTATTTAAAATGTAATTTAAAAGTAGTGTAACTATTTCAATTGCTTTAGAGGTAATGCAACATTACATTTGATTACTAAATTTCTAAGGAATGTTTTCAACTGTTAATCCTTTTAAAAACTTTTTAAGCAGGCAGGTTTACCTTACAGTAGCACTCAACACTAATTACTGTCAATTTTACAAAATCCTTCATCACTTGAATTAAGATTATAATAATTTAATTTTAAAGCACAGCCACCACAAAATCTTTAGCACCTCTGTTTAACTCCTGAAACATCTCTTATTTAAAAGCAGTCAATGCGATTTGGGAAATCAATCAATCAAAATATTTACATGTAACCCACTTTGTAATTGTAAACATTTTTAAAAGTAACTGTAATTTAACTATATTTGTTATTTCTCAGTAACTGTAACAGATTAGTTAAATGTCGTTTTTAATTAAATTACATAATTCAATTACATGTAACTAATTACTCTAGCTAAATTCAAGCCCCTACCACTGTCATCAAGGCATCAAAGTGTGCAATAAACACTTGAAATACAAAATGACATTAGTAAGCTGAAATATGTACCCTCTCTCTTTCACAAACACACACACAGATTGACATACATGCTATGAGCAAGTTCTGCAATCCTCCTGTATGTTTACAATATGTGCATTGAGCACTGTTGTTTAGTTTGCTCGTTTGGGGCCAAATTTCTTTTTTTTTTTACTTTTGATACATATGCATTTTTGAAATATTTAAAACATTTTATTTTTATGAATTTGACTTATCAGATCTACCAGTTGTTATATTTTTTTTATTTTGTGCTGGTTAATTATGAACAATAGATAGTTGAACTTTTACCAAAAACTGGAGAGAATTGCGTGGGGCCGAGGGGCCGCTGCTGCAAATATTTGAGTGGCTCCTACCCTAACAGATAAAATCTCACTCCAAACTTTTTCCAAAACTTGAGGGCCCTGCTGTAAGCTTTGAATGCTTATATCTTCTAAATGCAAATATTGTCATTGTTTTAGAACACACTAGCTTTTAGATAATCTTAAGGCTAACATATTCATACTACAAGCCAAAAAACGTCAATTTTGATTTCATGTTCAAGCCCTCTCAAAGATTGAGTTAAAAACTTAAGCAGGATGGATTCTGATCAGCTGTAAATGTTTGGATCTTTACTCTTTTGTTTATATCAGTTAGCATCTTTTTTTTAGTCAGGAAGCACTGACATAATAGGTGGGTTACAACACCCCTGCATTACCACTTGATTAGAATGATTCCAGACAGCCTGATAATGTCTCCATAGCGACAGGCTCTTAAAGTGCAAGTCTTTTTTTTTTTTTGATTCTTTTCTTTTCAGGCATGAACATTCTTTTAGCGCTAAACCCTGAATGAGCAAACACACTATGGATCTGTGTCAGTTTTTCGACTGAATTCCTCATTAAAGTTCACTTTTGAACATTGTGTTCTGAGACCCTCTCAGAGGACTGCTCTTGATTCTCTATCTTTGAGGCGCTGTTAAATCTATCAGAATTTCCTGAACACATGATTTTAATAATGTTCATAAACAAAGGCAAACGATTTTTGGGCTTCATTTATTTTTGACCCAGTTAGTTTTCATTAATGTGAAGTAAAAAATATCTAACTTTGTAAACCAATAATGAAGTATTCCCAACAGTGTTGTTTATCTGTCTCCACACAGGCATATCAGTTATCACGAGGAAGAGTGTGGCCCATGATTATGATTCTGTGCCTAATTGCGGCCGTTCTGTCAGCCTTTCTTGACAATGTAACAACCATGATGCTCTTCACCCCTGTTACAATCAGGTAATTGTCTCTCCTCTCCTCTCCTCTCCTCTCCTCTCCTCTCCTCTCCTCTCCTCTCCTCTCCTCTCCTCTCCTCTCCTCTCCTCACAAAGTCTCTTTTTCTCTTCATGTCCAATTTGACTTGGTTTTTAACCCTGTTTAGTAATACAAGTCTGTCAAGTTATCACTACAGAAGCCAGTTTCCTCCACTGCATAAAAAGGTTATCTTTTTATCTCACAATTCTGACTTTTTTCCTCAGAATTGCAAGATATAAATTCACAATTGAGAAAAATAAACTCAGAAAAACTCACAATTCTGACTTTTTTCAGAATTGTGAGATAAAAACTCTTGACTGAACTCTCAGAATGTTTAGACTTTAGCGTGAGATATAATCTTGCAATTGTGACTTTTTTCTCAGAATTGCGAGTTTATATCTCACGCTAATGTAAGATATAAACTGGCACTTCTGAAAAAAAAGTTAGAATTGTGAGTTTATATCTCGCAATTCTGTTTAATAACTTACAATTGCATGTTATAAAGTCAGAATTGTGAGATATAAACATGCAATTCTGAAAAAAAAAACGTTAGATTTGTGAGTTTACATCTTGCAATTCTGACTTCATTTCTCAGAATTGAGACTTTATTTCACAAAATTGCTAGTTTATCTCTCACAGTTTTGTTTATTAACGCACAATTGTATTATAAAATCAGAATTATGAGATATAAACTCGCAATTCTGAGAAAAAGACACAATTGCAAGACATAAACTCACAATTCTGAAAAAAAAAAGTTAGAATTGTGAGTTTATATCATGCTATTTTGACTTCATTTCTTAATATTGAAAGTGTATATATCATAATTCTGACATTATAACTCGCAATCAGAATTGTGAGATAAAAAGTCGCAATTACCTTTTTATATTTTTTATTCTGTGGTGGAAACAGACTTCCATAGTGTACAGTCTGGACAACCTCCAGACTGCCTTTCCCCGTACATTTTCATTGTAAGTGCTTTGCTGTAAACTTGACTGTTATTTTTACAAACTGAGGGACAAATCCAACATCTTTTCTTTGGTAACTGACAGTATACCACAGTTGCAATCAATATAGCTTAACTTGCATTAAACTTGGAACATTCCTTTAATAAGTCTTTATAAAGAAGTTTATTCAGCTGAACTATTGCAGAAAAGGCCTTGGTCTTTCTCTGGACAAGAATTTCTCTGTCTGTGTAGATTTATATGAGGATTCAGTAAATCATGTCTCCACACTATACAATTATTTATTTAGAACACCTTGTTCTTTTAGAGGACATGTGATATAAAGCAATTAGGCATCATGTAGTATTATTATATCTTGTTCCGTCTTTGCTGAAAGCAAAACAAAAAAACCTGAAGGCCAACAAACCATCTTTTTTTAATAATTTTTTTTGGTATTTTTGTATTTTTCATCCTTCTGCAAAATTCATCCATCAAATTCCTATCATTTTATTTAGACCTTAAAAATCCCTAGTGTGGAAGGATAAAGTAAATCTATATTTCACACATTGCCATTAAAATGTTAGGCGCAGCCTGAGTGTTTTCATGATATTGCTTGTGAGAAATGACTCCTTTTTTTGATTATGCATCACCAATTGCAACTTCAAACACCTTTGGGGCTTCAGGGTTCAGAGACACTGTACACACACACACACACACACACACACACACACACACACACACACACACACACACACACACACACATACTCGTTAAAGAACGAATTTGAGAAATTAGAGACTTCAGCTTTTTGTTAAAAGGCAATTTGCTTGTGCAAGTGTTTTTTAAACAGGGAAACTGATTTGCTTATGTTTAAATTTGCTTAATATTCAGTGTTAATAACTAAACTTGAGCACAAACCAGGAATTTTGTGCATCTCAGCTTAAACTTTTGCTTCTGATGAATCGGGTCCTCCCCTTGCCATATTTATTGGTAAATATATAAGTCTGTGTAACACTTGCAGCTACATTGTTTGCATTTTGTGGCGGATGCCATGTTGTTATGTAATTGTTAAGGTGTGTGTGGTTTTTCACATGTTTTAAAAATTATGAAAGTATGATGGATTAGCAAAAAAGAAGATATTTTGAAGAACTTTGAAGAACCAAGCAGTTTTTGGTCCGCATTGACTTCCGTAGTAGGAAAAGAAATACTATAGAAGTCAATGGGGACCATCAACTGTTTGATTACAGGCATTGTTCAAAATATCTTCTTTTATGTTCAACATAAGAAAGAAACTCATACAGGTTTGGAACGACATAAGGGTGAGTAAATGAAAACAATTTTTTCATATTTGGGTAAACAATCCTTTTGAAGGTAAACATTATAGTGGACTTCGATGGTGCCCCTGAGTTTGAACTTCCAAAATGCAGTTTAAATGCAGCTTTAACGAGCTCTAAATGATCCCAGCCGAGGAAGAAGGGTCTTGTCTAGCAAAACGACTGGTTATTTTCTAAAAAAAAAAATTGACAGTTCATATAATTTTTAACCTCAAATGCTTGTATTGTCTAACTCTGTGTCAACTCTGATTTTGAAGTTGGAGAAGGAAATGAGATGGACGTTTTTCAACTGTCATGAGCCAGAATACACAGAGTTGGCGCAAAGCTAGACAAGATGAGCATTTGAGGTTAAAAGGTATATAAATTGTCAATTGTTTCGCTAGATAAGACCCTTCTTCCTCGGCTGGGATCGTTTAGAGCCTTTTGAAGCTGCATTTAAACCGCATTTTAGAAGTTCAAACTCAGGGGCTCCATAGAAGTCCTCTATATGGAGAGAAATCCTGAAATGTTTTCCTCAAAAAACATAATTTCTTTATGACTGAAGAAAGAAAGACATGCACATCTTGGATGACAAGGGGGTGAGCAATATAGCTGTAATTTTTTGTTCTGGAAGTGAACTGTTTTGGAGACCACTACATATAACATGTTTGTATTGCATTGATGTTCCACAAACATCAGCCCTAATCAGGTTTTGTGATGTCTTTTGTACTCCAGGTTATGTGAAGTGCTTAATCTGGACCCCAGGCATGTCCTGATTGCTGAGGTAATCTTTACCAACATCGGAGGAGCTGCCACTGCTGTTGGAGATCCTCCCAATGTCATCATCGTATCCAACCAGGATCTGCGTAAAAAAGTATGTACTTATTTCCCACCTTTCTTACTCAATGCTGGTTCATTCACAGGTGAAGGATATTGTGCTGCTGTCGTGTGCCTGTTGAGAGTGTCTCCGGGAACTTGTTGGACAAATTATACATGACTGCACAAATAAACAAATGCACACAGACACAAGCATGTGACCAAGCATTTCTCTGGCATAGAATGATAGCCTTGTGCCAAAACACGCTGTCACTATCTACTCAAGGCTAAAACACCATGACATCCTGTCTTACACCTCAGACTATTAATTATGTAGGAATACTTCTTGCCAGCTTTAGTCACACTCTGCCAAATTCTCTCTCTCTGTTTCTCTCTCTCACTCTCTTTGAAGTCGTTTAACTTCAGTAAAAAGTAAACCTGTTACAATCATTGTGTACAAATTCTGAGACCAACCATTTTCAAGTATTTGAGATGTTTAGCTTCAATAGGCTTGTTACTCACAGTATTTAAGGTATTCACACTGCCTGCACGTCAGTAAATCTGAGTAAATTAAGATCGTTTAGGCAGTTTTATTTATCATATTAGCACATTAATTACTATTTGAGTGTAAATATCCATTTGTTTTTAATGTGATATTAATGAAAACCCAAGGTATTAAGACTTGTATGGCTTAATATAACGTAAATTATATCTCTTACTGAAATATGTAGTACAAAACCTGTGAAAAATTTACATTATGTAAAAAATCCACACTGTTTTATGCATATTTTGGACTATGGGGGCACCATTATTTCGATGACTTGAAATGATTGCACTCGGTGAGCTACCGGCACTACCTGTTGCTATTTTTACAGCAACACAATTTGGAAAATAAAATACTCATTTGATGACCACAGCTACTGAAAGAGCTGACAGGTGGTGATGGATATAAGCATAGGCTTAAACCAAATGCCGTATTATCGATTTTTCCCCATAAGGAGTCTAAACACCCCTGGATATCAGGTAAAATCCACGCTGAGAAACTCCTTTAGTGGCTGTGGCGTCATGACAAGCAACCAGGATGGCAACTAGCATTTCTTGTCTCTGCCATTTGTAAGCTCTTTCAGTAGCTGTGGTCTGCTAAAAGCCTGAAAAGCAACAGGGCTAAAGTGGAGAGAACAGGAAGTTTTATTCATCCACATGCATCTTCCCATTTTTTCTACTCTTCTTATTGCTAGGAACACAGTGAAGACTTACATTGCTTCTCTTGTTGCCCTTTGACTGAAAATTACAATCAGAAGGTGCACAATGTGGCTTTGCATCAGTATTTTATTTTCCAAATTGTGTATTCTGGGTTGTGATGTTGTAAAAATAGCAACAGGCGCAGTAGCACCAGTATCCCACCAAGTGCAACCATTTGATGTCATACCATAGGCCGAAATATGTCTAAAACGATGTGGATTTTTTAAGTAACATAGTTTTTTGTGGGTTTTCTACTGCATATTTCAGTAAGAGACATCATTTATGTTATATTAAGCCACAAGTCTTAATACCTGGGGTTCCCTTTAAAATTATATATATATATATCTGACTAATAGCATTATATATATAGGAAGGCAGAGAGAGAGAGAGTTTGCAACCATACCAAAGCGTGCAAAAATCTACATTTCTTACAGACTTTTCCAGAATCCAAAAAACTCCCACACTGGCAGGGTAACTTTTTTTTAGATGCAAGTATTGTGTTTTGCTTTAGTCTGACTTCTCAGATATGATTTTATGTGGTAGTAGTAAGTAACTGAAGTAACTGTGTTGTTGTCCTTTTCCCCCCACTCTTGATAAGTTGCAACTAGTGTTTAGTTGCAATACTGCCACCTACTATGTTAGAGTGTCAACCAGTTTCTGGTGCTGGATTATTTATGCTATTATGTATGTGTACTATTAACACGATATCAGTATTTCATTTTTAAATGGTTAGCATCAATATCAGTATACTGTGACACCCCTACTTGAGTATACACTATGAAACAGGTGTTATTAGGTGTTACTTGATGCTGTTGAAGGTATAACAAAGCAGTGCCTGTGGATGCAACTGATTACAAAACATAAGGGCCACAACATCGGTGTGTACAGTACTTTCATAACTTAATCAAAGAACAGCATCACAAGGACTTTCTTTTTTCGTTGTACAACCTCAAAGTCTATGAGCAAACTCTTTCCATCAAACCCTCACTCGCAGGAAAACACAATTTGAAGTTCCATCCTGCCAATTGGACAAGGTCACGGGCAGGCTGAATAATCTCCAGGTTTATGATGTGACCTCAAAGCAGAGAGTCTTGTGTGGTTCTGTCTTCATTGAGGCTTGTGTAATATCGGTTTGATTGAAAAGGTGAGGGAACATTTTGTGATTTATTATTCACTTTAATGGAGGAGATGGAACAGTGTGACCCAGGTTTGTGGTTGTGATTGAAATGTTCATGTTCACATTCAGATAGAGATCAATGCATGACCTCATCGGTGGTATGGCTAAATTCACAGCGTATGTCTTGGAGTTTATGCCATCTCTTTGTTTGACAGTATTTGAGTGTCTGCCAGTTTGTCTTATTGTAGTCGTGTTTGTTATTTTATTGCTCTTATTTAGTATTATGGATATGAATGCAGTTCCAACAGCTAACCCTTTGAGTGCATTTTATAACACAACTCAAGTATGCCTTGTGTTCTCTGCATTGCCGCAAGCTGACATTAACATAAACTGTCTCCTTCTACAGCTAGTTTTCTCTTTTAGATCAGAGGAGGGACAGTTTGAAGAGAATGTTGCTGAGCAAATTAGATCTCATAAGTATGTTTACCTGAATAATAACAAATCAGATTCAATAGGAAAGACATTTGAAGCTAGCTCTATTATCCCATGAGATTTTGTATTGTCTCCATAGCATAAGAATACACATTTAATATGTTCAACGGGACTGTGCTGTCAATGCTTTAGCCGAGCATTTGCATAAAGTATACTTCTGGCCTAAATCGCCCAGTTTGTTGAGATGTGCTATTACCTGGTGATTTACAATAAAACAGACAACAAAAATCTCTTAGATCTGCATTGAAATTGGGACTAGACTGAGGAAACAGAACATCACACAGACTCGTGCTGCATCCAAATATACATATTTCCATATATATAGTAGACAGTGATGGGTAGATTACTTACAAATTGTAGTCCATTACTGATTACAGATTACATTACGAAAAATATAGTTAGTAATGCATCATCTTCTCTCCGTTTTGGACTTCAGCCTTCACTGAGTTTTTTGAAAATGCTCGGAAAAATGTATTTACTATAGTCAAAGCTAAATGGTATGACACACAGTTGGACTTTTAGAAAGAAAAATTAAGACTGAAAAAAATAAGAAATATAGCTGCAAGCAGCCATTAAGGGCCAAGCACTGCAGAAGCAAGCAAGTATCAAACCAACAATGAGTAACTGAAGACATTTTAAGCTGGAAAAATCATAAATACAATCACTAATAATTTTATTTAATGGCTCATCACTTTTGACCTATAGGTGGCGCTGTTATCAAATCAATGTGGTGTGTTCTGTGTGAGGTGACAATGGCACACACAAAGTTTGGTGACAAGATGTCAAAGCTTTGCAGAGATACAGCCTCAGAAATAGTGTGGCATCATACCGCAAATTTTTTGCAGTGCTATACAAAAGCAGTTTTGTCTATCAACACAAAATCCATAACTTTTTGTCAGCCCAGTCTAAAGATGATATGACTCCATTTTGGTGAAAATTGGACAAACATCATAGGAGGAGTTCGAAAAAGTAGATTTTCAACATAAATCAAAATGGCAGGAAGTTCGACCAACTATGGCAAAGTAGGCATCTGTGTTCTCGGCATGACCCAAGGAACATTTGTGACCCTGGACCACAAAACCAGTCTTAAGTCGCTGGGGTACATTTGTAACAATAGCCAAAAATACATTGTATGGGTCAAAATTATTGATTTTTCCTTTATGCCAAAAATCATTAAGAAAATTAAGTAAAGGTCATGTTCCATGAAGATTTTTTGTAAAATTCCTACTATAAATATATTAAAATGTAATTTTTGATTAGTAATATGCATTGTTAAGAACTTAATTTGGAGAACTTTAAATGTGATTTTCTCAGTATTTTGATTTTTTTGCACCCTCAGATTCCAGATATTCAAATAGATGTATCTCGGCCAAATATTGCCCTATCCTTACAAGCCATATATCAATAGAAAGCTTATTTGTTGAGCTTTCATGTGATGTATACATTTCAGTTTTGTAAAATTTAACCTTATGACTGGTTTTTTGGTCCAGGGTCACATTTTGAGATCAGTTTGATTACAATAGGCTAATGTAATGAAAAGTTCTAATTAATTTTTTATTAATGCTTAATGAATGGTTTATCACTTTTGACCAGTAGGTGGCGCTGTTACGACATTGATGTGGCATGGTCAGTGTGAGGTGACAATGGCACATACAAAGTTTTGTCAATATGTCAAAACTTCGCAGAGATACAGCCTTAGACACGGTTTGGCATTATTCCAGCATTTCGTTGATGCATTAATTGACAACTGTTTTGTATTTCGACACGAAATCCATAACTGTTTGCAGTTACATGGTCTAAAGATGAAGTCAAATTTGGTGGAAATCAGATGAATGGTCTAGGAGGAGTTCAAACTTTTTTTTACCATAAATTAAAATGTATGCAATTTCATTACAATAGGCTTATATACTCAAAAGTTATTCACAATTATAACTGGGTATGGTTCGACATTTTTTCATATCTTCTGACCACTAGGTGCCACTGCACCAAAACTGTGCAGGTAGCCTCAGGTCATAGTTGTTATAACACACACCAAGTTTGGTCAGAATACGCTAAAGTGTTGTGGAGATATAGTCTCATGTTCATTTTTTGCATGTTTTTCGTCAAATTTGTTTGCACATTATTCAAAAATGGTTTGACTAATCAACTTGAATTTGATAACTTTTTGCCAGCATGGTCTGAAGATGATCTGAGCCAATTTAGGTGAAAATCAGACAAGTTTGAAAAAGTAGGTTTTTTGGACTATGAACATTTGCGAAAAATCTTGATCTTTTAATTTTGGTGTCCATTCGACTCTGCATGAGTTTCAAGGATTCAGATAAAAAAAAGAATTTTGATTCTAAAATCATTCTCATTTTCATTTTCATTAGCATAAACATCAAACTGGCTATGGTTGATGTTGACTATCCTCTATCTGTCAAATTTCCTAACTTTCCTTTGGTGTATGGCCCCCAATTAAGGAAAATCAATAAATTATGAATAATTTACTGCCATTGTGTGAATAGTATGTAATCATGCAATCCATAAAAAAGTAACTGTAATTCGAAACCAAATATAGTATTTTGGATGCAGCTTTGATATTGGCCAGTGAGTACCAAAAACATTCTAGCAAGCACCTCGATTCCTAGCAACTGCTTAGGAACAAACTAAAAACATCTTAGCAATTGCGTAACAATTACACGTGATGGCAAGTTCTCATTCAAAAAAAGCATGTGTGCTAGTGTATGTGTTAGGGTTTCTGGTCCAAGTGTGTGTCAGTAAGTACGTGTAAGTGTCCAGCTAAAGCCCTGAATGAGAGACAGAGGACGAGATAGAGCTCTTTCATCTCCAGCCCCGGATGCTGATTAAAGATGCTCTCTTTGGAGCCACTCTACCCTGCAGCTCTTTATGTCACACACTACCATAGACACAATGACTAAGACACAAAACCGTATGTGTGTGTGTATCAGTGCAAAAAAGAAAGGGAGCGGAAAAAGGGTGGCTATAAAAGTATAGGATATCCATCTTTTTCTGACAGTCTATTTTAAAGGCTACACGCCAAAAAAACAACTATATGCCTAAAAACCTCCATCTATTTGGGGCCATAAATTTTTATGTCACATAAACATCTTGTCAGCAAAACTGATTTCCAGCACCATCACACTTTCTGACAAAGATGGATGAATTAGTGTGTGAAGCAGATTAATTTAGCTGTTTTAATCAAGTGCTGCTTCACATTTTAAGTGTGTTTCAAAGAGAGAATCTCAAGGGTAGCTTGAAGGGTCATGCAAAGGTAAAGAGAGGAGATTTGTAAAAATGTAAGAATTTTATGCTTTTATTGTGGGGGTGGGCGATATAACCAAAATTTATATTTTATTTTACGGTAACAATATATATCAGAATGTAGTTATTTTTTGCTTTAAATATGGTCTTTATGATATCAACATTTTTGCTACCGCGGAAACATAATTTTTGTCATCAGTTTCAATATCACAAAAAACTAATATTAGCCTAAAAAAACTCATGCTGACTGAAGACAAGTAAACAGTGATTAAATAATAATATGAAACTAATTATAAGCAATAGAAAAAAAAAAACATTTTACATAAGTTGTATAAAGTAATCAACGTCACGTAAGCATGTAACCCTGATTTCTACCAGTTAATCTTGACTACCAGTATATCGCCCACCCCTAGTTCGAATATAGGAGTTTTGGGTGGCCTGAACACTTTGTTTAGACCAGAAGTCATCATAGTACCTCTGGGTTTGGGTACTTAACAGTGCAACTGGGTTGTAGGTTGCCAGGTTGAGGTCACAAATGGGTTGAAATTTGTATGATATGTAGATTGTAAAATAATTGAAATAATTCTATGTCAATATGAAATGTTGTCAAAATGAATTATTGTGAAAAACTATTTTTCGGAAAGAAGAGCTTGAAACTCTTAAACTGTAATGAAAAAAAAATAGCTCAGAACAAACTGAAATGAAAAACAAAAACACAACAGTGCAAAAAGTGGATGGAAGGTGGACATTTATTATATATATGTAGGTAATAGTTAAAGGGGGCATAACACACACAGTTTCACCCAAACTTATGTTAATCTTGAGTACCTATAGAGTAGTACTGCATCCTTTATATCTCCAAAAAGTCTTTAGTTTTATCATAATTACAAAAGAGAGATACAGCTTTACGATTTTCTCAGAAAACAGCTGAGCTCCTGGAGGCGCGCCGTGGGCGGAGCTAAAGATTGACGAGAACTCGCGTGCTGATTGGCAACAAAACAGACATTTGATGCCGTTTTTGCAGTTCTGAATCATGACCAAGATCTTTTATAGCTGGGACCGCTCAATCATTTAGTATCAAACGATTTGCAAATCCAGCGTCGAACTGGGCCTTGTTTATAAAACGTTCGTCAACAAACACACCTGCAAAAATCTGTTACTGCCCTGACAAAAGAAACTACATCATCCACTGTTCATGTAATGCTGGGTTCTTCGAGAAGCTGATCAGGGTTATCTTTGCCTTACAACCAAAATCACACTTCTTTAGAGACATTCTTCCTGAGGAAGTCCCGTGCAGTAGTGCAGCCGAATGAAGCGCTTTGATGGGCGCGCTCTTGCTCTCACTCTGGGCGATGTGTTCGTGGTCGCGCTCCTTCGGGAGAAATGTCCATACAAGGAGTTCCACCCTTCAGGACGTCATGAAGAGCCATGATTGAAAAAAACTTTCCGAAACTTGTAAGAAACCCGGAAGTTTGTATTCGGCACAGAAATACTCTGTTATACGTCCAAATCGTTTTCAGTGCTGCTGCATGCATGTTAAGTTATTTACACTGTTAAAGAGTTGAATTCTTTTTTTCGTTTGTTGACGAACGTTTTATAAACAAGGCCCAGTTTGAGGTGTTGGATGAGATGCGTAAGAAATTAATTCTACTCGCAAGAGCATTTTAAGGAAAAAACCAAAGCGGAGTGGATGTTATTTTCTAATAATTGGCCAGTCGTCAATTATTGCTTACTGGTAAAAGTATTACTAATTTATTTTTAAGCTGTTATACCTAATACATTTAACTAAAGTTAACTAACTGAACATTATTGTAAAGTCTTACTGTTTTCTTTGTAATAAAAGGTCATTAAACCCACTAAAACCCATCAACGATGGCAACTTAAATATTTCATGAGAAGTTCAATAGTTGCCATCACAGATTTTAATTTAGTTATTCCTCACACCCTTCCGTCGGCGACAGAAAGGTGCCTGGTTTAAATTGTTGTTTCCCTTAGCTGGCTTTCAGAGCTGAAATCGCTGTGGGGTTTGAGTTAATTTGTGGCTCAGTAGAAATATCGTCCTTGCCTGTCAAACCGGCTGTTGCACAGGATGATGCAGCGGTAATCATGCTCAAGTTATATTTTCCACATCAAGGTCACTTCCTGCTGAGCTACAATTGACAGTGGGAAGTTTCTGAAAAACCCAATATCCATAAACTCGCATTTCTGACAGGCCAAAATCTCTGGAGGGTGGAACCCATTAAACGTACTGAAGCCCCCCTGCTCTAAATTTACTGCTTTATAAACATCATTTTTGGTTTCCGTCAGGACATTCAGTGATAAATATGCTCCTGTAGCGGATTCACGGAGGAGGGCTGTGACGATCCACGTGTGAGAAGTGCTGGACAGATTCATCCATTCTGTTCCGCAGGGAGAGATTGCATCTGCTGTAATTATTGACATGGATGCAGTGGTTTGTGTTATCTCTGTGTTACACGGCCAGATTTGTTTATATTTGAGAGGGCTTCTGTTTGTGTTGACAATATGCAGATGATGAATGGAGATGCAACTTCATGTGCAAAAAAATTACATACACATGCACATACGCAGTTCAATACTTGCCATTTGCTTATTTGTTGATTGCTGTGTGCATTGATTTGGTACCTATTTATCTGGGTCTTGAAATTAGACAAATATAAAACCACTTTTATAGCATTACTAAGAGATGCCCTGTATTATGAAACACTTTTCTGGTTTACACATGTCTATGTGTGTGTCTGAGGACTCGGGTTCCTGATGCAATAGAGGTAGGAGTCGATGAAACTCTGGGCTCTCTGTGAATGACTGATCCAAAACTATTTTTAAACTGGTGCAAACAGGTGCTTTTATAGTGCATGTGCGTGAGTTGATGTAATTCAGTTTATTGGTCCTTTAAGCTTAAATTTTTTTAAGTGAATTTTATGAAAAATATAAATGTTCTCATCATTTTTTTTTATTTTACACCATAAATACATATTACTTTTCAACTAGCTTGAAACATTTTGGATATACTGTTCTTCTCTGCTCTATATTATGTAAATGAATGTTTGCATTTTTGTGTGACTCATGTCTATTTGCTTGTGTATAGCTGAGGATTTAATTTGAGTCTAGTGAAGCCACCACCTTCTCCAGCAGTCGCTTAATCCGTTTATTAAGCTCCAATCAGCCCCAGGATCTTTAGAGCCTCTGGGTTCTGAATGGAAGCTCTGCCATACAAATAGATGGATGACATGGTGCCATACAGCTTAATAAAAAGCACTGTGCTAGAAATGTGCTTTACTAATCGACAACTTCAAAAGATTTTATACACATTATCTTGACTTACAAAAAGCAAATAATGTAATCAGTAAGATGTTTTTGAAAGAAGTCAAGTCACAATTTGAGTGACCAAATTCACACTTTTAACTTATTTTTTTAATAGTTTTATCAAGTATGAGCAGAAGGTGGTAAAAATGGTAGAAATGGCAATGGAATTAGGAAATGAAGTCATGATTTAAAGGAATAGTTCACCCAAATATGAAAATTCTGTCATTAATTATTCACCCTTATGTCGTTCCAAAACCATAAGACCTTTGTCCATCTTCCGAACACAAATTTAAATATTTTTGATGAAATCCGAGAGCTTTTTTGACCCTACATAGACAGCAAAGCAACTACCACGTTCAAGGCCCAGAAAGGTATAGTGAGGACATTGTTAAAATAGTCCATGTGACATTAATGGTTTAACCACAGCCATATCACCCTGCAACCCAAGACACTAAGCAAGGTTGAGCCTGGTCAGTACCTGGTTGGGAGACCTCCTGGGAAAACTAGGTTGCTGTTGGAAGAGGTGTTAATGAGGCCAGCAGGGGGTGCTCACCCTGTGGTCTGTGTGGGTCCTAATGCCCCAGTATAGTGACACTATACTGTCAAAAAGCAACGTATTTTGGAAATACTGGCTTTATTCAACGATTTCTTCTACTCTGTGTCAGTCTCTGTTGCTTGTTCACGAGAGTACCATGACGCACGCCTTGTAGCTTCATAAAATTACGGATGAACCACTGATGTCACATGGTCTATTTTAACAATATCCTTACTACCTTTCTGGGTCTTGAAACGTGTCAGTTGCATTACTGTCTATGTAGGGTCAAAAAGCTCCCAGATTTCATAGAAAATATCTTAATTTGTGTTCCGAAGATGAACGTAGGGCTGTGCAATTAATTGAAATTCGGTTTCGATTTTGATTTCTGCTTCAAACGATCATGAAAATGCAGTAATCGAGATGAAACTATTGTTGCGCCCCATCCGCCCCCTTACCAATGGTGCGCTTTTGCTCCTCCATAAAAGCCTAATTTTACATGCAAATCAGCAAAATCATGTAAAGTGACTTTCATAAAATGGGATGTGCTTGATTTATTAATGTTTCTTTGATGTTGTGTTTTTAATAGCGCGTAAGAAAACTTGCGCTGTTCTGTGTGTGCGCTCAGAGACGGAGCAGAACACGGACATGCTCAAGGTGCGCACCTAAACGCTCAAATACACGCAAAAATATTTCAAAACGACGCGCTTGGTGATTATTCATGTAAACCCTTGTCAGTTATGTCTTAAATGATCATAAACAGTTGAGAATGAAAATACGTGTGTAACAGTATATTGGATCTGCGTGGCTGTTAAAGCTGCAACAAATAACATTCCAGCCGTCTCTGTGCTTAATATTAATAAAACGTAAAAATACAAAGTGAAAAAAATCAGTCACTTGAAGGACTTTTGTAATTTAAAAAAAAAACAAAGCATGTTTAATTATAACAGTGAAGACGCAGTTTTATTTTACATTCAAATAATTACATTCAATTTCTGTAGTATTGTTAGACTACTTTAGACTTGCATAGAAGTATTCAGTATTTAAAAATAAATAAATAAAAAAGCAGTTTTTTTCTATTTGTATCTTTTTTTTTGCTGTATTGCTATCTTTAAATTAATTACTAATATAAAGTCATAATTGTGTTAAATAATCGTGATTATGATTTTTGCCAAAATCGAGCAGCCCTAGATGAACGTAGGACTTACGGGTTTCGAACGACATGAAATGAGTAATTAATGACAGAATTTTCAGTTTTGGGTGAACGATCCCTTCAATTTCCCTGACTTATCCTGGGTTAGAAATCACAATTTTTAAACTCTCCAAAGTTTCCAGGTTTTCCATGACCGTGTGAACTCTTCCTGTCCTACATTTCTTAGGCAGCAGTCAGTCATGACGGAACATCTTGTACTTGTGGCTTCTTTGTTTATTTGTTTGTGTTTCTCTGTTTATTTGGGCTGTGCGAGTCCCCCCAATGGTCTCGACAGGATCACTACAGCAGGGATGTTGCCATTTGGTCAGTCAAGCATCCATCTGTGGAGCTCTCTGTAGATCAGACATTTGAGCCTGGGCAGAAGGAGCGTTTCAGGGTCGCTGAGGAGACATCTCATATACCCTGTACTCTCTCTCGCTGGCATCTGCCGGGCCGTCAGTCACACTCCCAGAAATCTCAGCTGCCAATCAGTGCTTCTCCAGGCGCCAGGCAGACAGGCGGGCTCTGGTTTGACCGTGGCCCCTGACTGCTCACTAATCAGCTAGCGCCAACAGTGAAGGTCTTTTTGCATAGTGATTTCTCATTCCCTCTTCTCTAATACTTGCATGGATTTTTGAAGTTGCTTTCTTGGCTGATAAAAGTGGGACAGTGACAACAGAGATGGAGTAAGGGGAGGTCTCATTTACACACTATGTCTAAGTCATTATGACAGCATGCCTGCCTTCTGGACAAAACAAGAGTATCTACAAAGAAAAATCCCCAAACACTGCCTATTGTCTGCAGCTGCATTACTGATGAAGTAATGAGGACTTATGCATCTACTCTATATGATAGGGCATTCAGCTCAACAGCACATAAAGCCCACGAGGAATAAAGCAGAGGACCACTTTAATGAAATGTTATCGACAGATCCCCACTAGCCCAGCTTGCCCCAATGAGTCTGTAAGGATATCTCTTATTTTCAGACGTTGGAGAGAAGCTCTTGGCTTTTAGATGCACTTCACTATTCCTAAATATTTTACTCCCAAAAAACTTGTGATAGTAAAAAAAGGTTGATTCATTTTACAGTAAAATTAATATTTTATTTTCCTGAAACTTTCAATATAGCAGCCTTTATTTGAATCTTAAAGTGATAGTACCCAAAAATGAAATTCTGTATCATTTACCCTCACATCAAACCTTTGTAATGCTGGAATCTCTACGATTGATTTAGTGAGTTGAATTTAACAACCTGATCAGGTTGATTTGTGATTTGTCTCTCTAATGTGGTTAAATAATAATAATTCAATGCCCTTTGCTTTAAAACCACATTACAAATCTAGAGTACACAAATGGATGTGTGTTCTTCTGAATGCCTGCGTCTCTCTCACTCACTCACTCCATCTTACTCTATCTTTTTCCTGATCTCCTGTAGAGGTCACTGTATACCCGTCTTCCCGTCTCTTTGTCTCCATTCACATTTGTCTCATGTTGGCATCTGAGATTGGACATGTTGTTTGTTTGTTGTTTGCTTGCTCACGTCTTAATTTTTTATTTTACCCAAATAATACAAGTGTTTATCCTTTCAATCATGGTTTTGTTTTATGGGTGGAGGATTTAGTACCCTGAGCTGCTTTAGGGAGGTTACACTGCCAAAAAACAGCATCAGTGTCCCCCCCCCTCCCAATTTTTTACCAGCCTTTTGTTTCGTTCCTAAGAAGTACCTCTAAGTCCTGGGTTTTTGCCAACCCTGAGCAATGCGGGGAGCTGAACTACAACAGGGATGCAATTATCTTGTATCTTGCCAGTTCCTTTACAAAATAGAAGAGACTAGGTCTAGTTGTTACATTTATTTTTTTTACTCATTTTTCAAGAGACTAGGTCTAGTTGTTACATTTATTTTGTTTACTCATTTTTCATTTCTCACGGTCCAAGTCTTGTCTACAGTAAAAGATTATTGCAGTTATTATTGCCCAAGAAAAAGATCATTTATTTAACACCTGTTGACCTTTTGGTAAAATGATATCGGTGCTAAGTTGTAACAGTGATAACCTGCCATTAGAAAGCCTGTTTTAGACTTCTCATTTAACACATTTTAAACAGTAAAACTATTATAAGACACAAGCATCATGTGAAACAGCAAAAATGTCACACATAAATTGTAAAAATGTAACTCTGAACCAAAATTAAATAAGTTGCAAAATATAAAATGTGATGTAATGACACAGGTAACGTGTTGTGTATTTATAAAAGGTTTTTGTAAATTATAAGTTAAAGGGTTAGTTCACTTAAAAATGAAAATTCTGTCATTAATTACTCACCCGCATTCATTCATCTTTGGAAAACAAATTAAGATATTTTTGAGGAAATCCGAGAGCTTTCTGACTCTGCATAGACAGCAGCGCAACTGACACATTCAAGGCCCAGAAAGGTAGTAGGACATTGTTAAAATAGTCCAGACATCAGTGGTTCAACCATAATTTGATCAAGCTATGAGAATCCTTTTTGTGCACAATGAAAACAAAAATAACGCCTTTATTCAACAATTATTTCTCTTCCGTGTCAGTCTGTGTTAAACATTTACAAGAGTATCACAATCCATGCATTTGGTGCTGCTGATGCAGGAGCTGGCGCTCTGAGTTTGAACGTCTACATCTCTCTTCATTTATCGCCTGTATATTCTGGTTCAGTCTTCCTCTCTGTCGAAATCTTCAGACATCTTTACGAAGACTGTTTTATGCACAACGTGCGATGGACAACAAGGCACAGCGCATCGGTGTTCTACGTCAGAACGCCAGCTTTTGCATTTCTTTAGCGAAGACTGACACTGAAGAGTAGAAATTGTTGAATAAAGTCATTATTTTTGTGTTTTTTTGCACACAAAAAGTATTCTTGTAGCTTCATAAATTAGGGTTAAACCACTGATGTCAATTGGACTATTTTATCGATGTCCTTACTACTTTTTTGGGCCTTGAACGTAATAGTTGTATTGCTGTCTATGCAGGGTCAGAAAGCTCTTGGATTTCATCAAACGTATCTTAATTTGTCTTCTGAAGATGAACAAAGGTCTTACGAGTTTGGAACAATATGAGGGTGAGTAATTAATGACAGAATTTTCATTTTTGGGGGTTTTAAACTAGGTTTTTGAAAACCAACATACAAAAACAAGCACTTGTGGTTGTCTTTGTGAAATGTCTTTGTGCTACTTACATGCACATATGTCACCATGTAAACAAGCAAAGATACCTCACTACAATGGGTTATACACCAGCGGTATATTGGAAGATAAGTCGTCGGATTAGGTTTCAGGCCACACGGATCTATTTTACACATCTCTATCAGTGGTGCCATTTGAAAATGTGATGCCATCTGGTTATGATGAGAGATGGGGTGGGCTGCACAGGCAAGGAAATATCATCTAAAGCTAGATTTTCAGCCGAGAGGGCTGTGTGCTCTCAATATGAATGAAAATTAATAAATAGTCAAGAACATTTTAAGAGGATTTGTGCCACATGCAGGTGCTCATTTAAATCTTATATAAGTGTTTAAATGCATCAAGATGCAAGCATTAAAATGCTGAATATGATTATGTTGATGAAATGTAATCAAGGCCTCCATCCACATTATATGGAGAGCCAATAAAGTGGATGTGATCTCTACTTAGTGCTTAGAATAGATTTCATGAAATACAGCAGCAAATTAATTGCACAATTTTTAAAAGGGTGAAAATTAACCCGCCCTCTTCTTCCTCTAGGGGATTGACTTCGCGGCCTTTACGGGTTACATGTTTCTGGGAATCTGTCTGGTGCTGCTGACCTCGTTTCCTTTTTTGAGAATGCTGTACTGGAATAAGAAACTTTACAACAAGGAATCCAGTGAAATCGTGGGTGAGTATTCATTAATTCTGCTCTGTTCCTACACACCAGGTTTCCCAAAATCACACGGAACTATCCTCAAGTGTATGCAGAGCAGCTTTCCTTCTTTTTTGATTCAAGCTCTTTTGTTCTGACATGTGCAATGAAAAAATAATTCATAATCCCATTGACCTAGATCTTAAAGAATGATCTAAAAAGTATAGAGTGGTTGAGGGCATACTCGACCTTCCCTTGTTGACAGCAGTTCTTCCTGTATGTGAATGAGTGTTGTACACTGTTCTATGCTATTTACACCAAATCTCATATCCTATCCAAAGCTCCTTACGTTTGGCCTTTGAGCCCCAGTGACTGGGATAGGCACAGCCTACCCTTTCATGGATGATTATAACCTCAGCAATACATCAATTTTTCATCCACCCCTCCTTTTCCCCCACCTCCCACTATCACATTGATGCATTTAGTCTCTCTGTACCCTTCAGGCTGTTTTCCCTGATATTTCCATTATTCTTATCGGATGAGCCTGTGCTGAAAGCCTTAACGCGTCTGTATTAAATACATAAATCCTGTCATAGATGACCTCTCTCAAGACCTGGACTTACGGAGTTCTTAAACAGGACATGTTTGAGCGGTCAAAGTTTGGCTGGTTAGCATGGCCCATTTACCCCTGCTGGTAGATGTTGTAACTGCACCATCTTAAACCAGGAAGTATCCTTTTTGATTGACAGCCTGTGAATTTTAAAGAAATTATTTTATTTAAGGAACATAAATATGTCATAATGTATGCTATACTTGTATCTTGATATTCACCATGTGAAACCATGCTTGAAATAGGTGATGTGTCAAAGAATTGCATATTTATGACATTTTGAAAGAACAGGGCACATTTAGCCCAAGTGTGAAGGTGCTAACACAGCTAGAAAGGCCGTTAAAGCCATCATAGACTCTGACAGGTCAATACCACTCTCACCTAGGGAGTCATCGCTTTATCACCGCCTCCACTGAGAGCCCAGGCATGCTTTGTTCTTTCCCGCTTCTTCCACAAGCAGGATTTATATATTTTCTCATCATTTCTCCCATTCTGGCCAGTCACTAAATTGAATAGACAAACAAATTTCCTCATCTTCACAGACTTCACACTGACAAAATTCTGACTCACCCCCTCAAGTCGTTCCAAACTTGTATGACTTTTTCCTTCTTTTTTTATTTTTACACACACACACACACACATGTTTGTTTTTGTGAATTGTGGGGACATTCCATAGACGTAATGGTTTTTATACTGTACAAACGATATTTGCTATCACCCTACACCTTCCCTACACCTAAACCTAGCCCTCACAGGAGACTGTGCATATCTTTACATTCTCAAAAAAACGTATTCTGTATGATTTATAAGCCTTTTGAAAAGTGGGGACATGGGCAATGTCCTCATAAGTCACCCTCTCCTTGTAATACCTATGTCATACCCATGTTATTACACCAACTTGTGTCCTGATATGTCACAAAAACAAACACACACACACACACACACACACACACACACACACACACACACACACATACATATAATCTTGTGTTTTTTGTGGTTTGGAATGACATGTTTGGATGCATAAATGATGACAGAATTTTGGTTAATTTCCAACGTTTAGATTGTGTCAGTGCAGTGCGAAGGTGTTACATTTAGTTTTTTTTTTATTGTTGATTCTTTTTTGTAAACTTACCCTTGAGGCATTTAGTCTTCAAAATAGGACATATAAGTAAGTAAACAAACAAACAAAAAGTATTTAAAAGTAAAATATTTAAATGTATCAAAAGCCTTTTGATAGACTTTTTTTCTGAATTACACTTTTTAGGTGAACTATTCCTTAATTACGGTCAAATTTTTATATATACAGTTGAAGTCAAAAGTTTACATACCTTGCAGAATCTGCAAAATATTAATTATTTTACCAAAATAAGAGGGATCATACAAAATGTGTGTTATTTTTTATTTAGTACTGACCTGAATAAGATATTTAACATAAAAGATGTTTACATATAGTCCACAAGAGAAAATAATAGTTGAATTTTAAAAAATGACCCTGTTCAAAAGTTTACATACACTTGATTCTTAATACTGTGCTGTTACCTGAATGATCCACAGCTGTGTGTTTTTTTTTTTCTGCTGTTTTTCAGAAAAATCTTTTGGATCCCACAAATTCTTTGTTTTGTTTTTTTGCATTTTTTAAACCTTTTCCAACAATGATTGTATGATTTTGAGATCCATCATTTCACACTGCGGACAACTCAGGGACTATGCAACTATTACAGAAGGTTCAAACACTCACTGATGCTTCAAAAGGAGACACGATGCATTAAAAGCCAGGGCTGTAAACTTCTGAACAGAAAGAAAATGTGTACATATTTCTTATTTTGCCTAAATATCATATTTTTGTCGTTTAGTACTGCCTTCAAAATCTACAGAAGATGCTTACATGTTTCCCAGAATACAAAATATGTTAAATTTATGCTTATCTTCGAAGTAAAAATTAATGCAATTAAGTGTTTCCTTCTGATTCATCAGTGAGTCCCTCAGTTGTCCTCAGTGTGAAAAGATGGATCTCAAAATCATGCAGTCATTGTTGGAAAGGGTTCAAATACACAAAAATGCTGAAAAACCAAGGAATTTGTGGGACCTGAAGGATTTTCTTGATAAACAGTGGGCAGTTTAACTTTTCAGGACAAACAAGGGACTCATTAACAACTATCACTAAAAACAACAACAACAACAGCAACAACACATTATTAAGAATCAAGTGTATGTAAACTTTTGAACTGAGTTATTTTTTAACTTCAACTGTTATTTTCTCTTGTGGACTATATGTAAACATCTTTTATGTGAAATATCTTATTCTAGTCAGTACTAAGTAAAAAATAACATGCATTTTGTATGATCCCTCTTATTTTAGTAAAATAATTAACATTTTGCAGATTCTGCAAGATGTATGTAAACTTTTAACTTCAACTGAACATTTCATTTACGGCTTTGATAATTTTTATCAGTCAAATGCTTTTTGGTTTTTGTATTTCGTTATTTGTTTTTGCAAACAAATAGACAAAATAATCAGATAGGTCTTATTCCTCTTGTTGTCAGCTTCTCTCTACAGATGGCCATTAGCCTCTTGAGCAGCTGCTCCCTCTGCTCCACAGAGACCAACTCCTCACATCCTCTTGTACACCTCCACACCTGAGCTCTCCTTCACACACCTGACAGTGTGACAATAGCTCCTTTATAATAAACCACTCATTTCAGCCATTCACAGGCTGAAATCAGGCTTTGGGGTTCCCAGAGAGGCTTTCACCATACCCATAAATCAGGATGAGAGGAAAGCACAAAACCTTTTCTAACTCCAAGATGTTTTCTTTTTTGAAAGTTTCAAGAGTCACACAGTGGTTGATCATCCAATTTAAATCTGGCCTTTTGAGTTATTCTTTGATTCTATGAAATAGCATGACAGTGTACAAGAACTGCATGTTGATCAGCCCAGAGTCACAGCAGATTTATGTCCTTAGTAACCTGCAGATCTGGGCTAGAAAGTAGCAGGTATAAAAGTAAAGACTCTTGCACTCTTGCATAGAGCAATGTAAGCAGGAGTTCACAGTTTAACTTTCATTCATCTTGTAACACTGCTTGAATGAACCTTTATATTATAAGGTTGTGTGGAAAATAGTGGAAGTTTTGAGAACTTTAGATTACACAGACAACCACCGTTTGACCTCGTTATTATGTCAAATAGATAAATTAGTTTTTTTGGTAACACTTTTTTTGATGGTCTCTTTTGAACATTCTGTTGGCAATAAGTAACACTGCACCTAAATGTCATTTAACTCTCATATTAGCAGATTGTCTGCTTAAAATCTACTAACTCTTAATTGTAATGGTCTCCCAATATTCTACTGTAAATAATTTTGCAAGTACATGTCAACTTATTCTAATCCTAACCTTACCAGTCTACTAATACTCTATTAACACTTTAATGAGAGTAAGTAGACATGTAGGTGCAATGTTACTTATAGTCAACAGAATGTGTTAAAGGGCCCATTAAAATAAAGTGAGACCGTTTTTTCCCATTCTTGTTTTTGATAGACTGTAAAAATGATTTTTCTTAGTTATAAATATTTATTATTGATAATTAATTTCTATAATTTCATTCTTACTACTTAAAAAATTAATGTTTAATTCAGTGTGTTACTTGCCGTTTCTTTATTATCTGTGAAATCTACTAGCAATTTTCTGTGCGAAAATAGTTTTGAAGTACTACTCTAGATTATAATGGCCTCAAATTTAATGTCTCTAATTTACAACAGTCATTTTTTAAAAGTGTTGACATTAATTTCCTTAAAAAGTTAAAACTACACTCTTAATAATAAAGGTGCTTTAAAAGGTTCTTCACGGCGATGCCATAGAAGAACCATTTTTGGTTCCACAAAGAACCATTCAGTCAAAGGTTCTTTAAAGAACCACCTCTTTCTTACATTTTTATAATCTGAAGAACCTTCTTTCGCCACAAAGAACCTTTTGTGGAACTGAAAGGTTCTTCAGATGTTAAAGGTTCTTTATGGAACCATTTAGACAAAAATAGTTCTTCTATGGCATCGTAAAGCACCTTTATTTTTAAGAGTGTAGGGACATTCTTGCATTTTTTTCCATGAACTTAAAGAATTATATTTTTATTTTGCAACTGTGTAGCCTTTTCACTGTTCTCAATAATGTAGCTAAAGGAAAAATAGATTTTGAATGGATATCCATGAATGGATACTGCACATGTAGAGCCTTAATTACATATATTCATGTTTTGTACCTGTCATTTTAGAGATAAAACAAGATGAGAGATACATGTAACTGAAAAAAAAAAAAGAATTTCTTTCTCAGAAGGCATGAGTGCACACTTTTTATGTTCTCCCACACTATTGGCCTTTGCCCATGTACTGTGAGGATTGTCTTCCCTTTGAGACATCATCAGCATGGGACTAGCACCATCCAGAATGCCAACCTTCCCCTCCGTTCGGTGATTATTGGGTTTTCGTCTGGCTAACACAATGAGAGAGTGCTAGTCAGTGTGGAGCTGATGCAAAGTCTTAGAACTCTGCTGTATAAGAAACAGGAACTTAAATGATCGGCTTGCCGGTTCCCCAGGTGCGTGCTGCATCTGGAACGAAAGACCTCCACTAGGCCTGATGGTGACCACTCAGTGCCAGTCCAATTTCTAATTCTGTAAAGCCTTAAGTCCCCACAGAGCCTCACTTTCAAAAAATCAAACCTGCTGTGCTGCTGATACAGTTTTCCAGGCCCTCGGCATGATGCATTACTGTGTCGATTGTGATCAGCATGTTTTTCCTGTGTCAATTAGCTTCTGGGAAGCTTTCCTAGCAGCCTCCCCATCACATGGTGTGGAGTCATGCTGAAGGACTAGTGCAAAACCTTGCCTCTCCTGTATCGTGCTTTCTTCACTTATATCTCCTCTTTCCTTACTTTTTCAATTTTTATTGTAATTGCCTAGCTTGTGCTTCATCTGACTATCAATCTGTTATTATTTATCAGTGTCAGAGAGATGCAAAATCACAGCCATTTCAATCTTTTGACAAAAAATTATGAAACACCTGTAGAAAATCTGTCACTAAATTTAGACTAGTGAGATGTCTGTGTTACCTTTATAAAATAAAACATTAATTTGTTTATAAATGTCATAATAATTACACTTATGAAGTCATAGCACTTATATATGCTTCAGAAGGAAAAACGTCTAGGTTACGAAGGTAACCCTCGTTCCCTGAAGGAGGGAACGGAGACGTTACATTGGGAATCGCCTGAGAGACCGATCATCTCTGAGCCTTATATACAAAAAGGCCAATTGAAAATTGGCGAGTGGACGTGCGCGCACCACTCATACAGGTTTTCGCTGAAGAGCCGATCAAGCCGGCGTCAGCGGGACGCCAGGGGCGTGGCAGGGGAATGTAACGTCTCCGTTCCCTCCTTCAGGGAACGAGGGTTCGTAACCTAGACGTTCCCCTTCAGTCGAATCACTTCGACGTTACATTGGGAACTGACCCATGGAACAGCCCACGACCCTGGCACCGCGTTACGCACAACTTCACGTGCCGACAAGTATACGTGCCGGCAGGCGGAGTGTAACGTAACCTTCCCAACGCCCTGAGGCCCAATAGGGGGGCCTTTCCAGGGATGCCAGTTGTACTGAAGCATGGGTTGGGGGGGCGGAGCACATGAAAGTTTCTACATGTGGAAATGAGAATAATTCAATATATCCATAAAGGTTTTTAGGGATACACGAGGGAAACAGCGGTATCCTCCGCTGGAAATAATGAAAAGTATAGCCACAACCTGCGGGGCGAAGGAGACCCAGGCAGGATCACAGTCCAGGACTACTCCGTGCCTAGCCCTGACTGCGGGGCATGGAGGACCCAGGGTTCACCGGAGGGAACATTCTGGGAAATAGCGCACGGATCCACGCTAGGAATGGCGCAGCAAACCGACACCAGCCGGTCTCCCGCTCACCTGTGAGTCCTTATGTTAGGACACGAGAGAACGGCCTCTACGCAAGGGTTGTAGAACCCAGCGAAGGTATTCGGTGTCGCCCAGCCCGCAGCTTTCAGACATCTGCTAGTGAGGTGCCATGAGCCAAGGCTCATGGCTGTCCCTGAGTATGACAGGGAGATGGCATCTACCACCCAATGAGCCAACCTCGGTTTGGGGACAACATTCCCTTTCTGCTGAACCCCGAAGCAGATAAAGCTGCTCGGTGCGCCTGAAGTGCCGAGTGATTTCGTTTTCACGTTTATGGACACAACATCGCAAGGCTGGGTCTGCCTCCTCCAGGGCAGAGCTTGTGGGTTCACCACCTGATCGCGGAAAGGCGTGGTGGGAACCTTGGGCACAATAACCGGGCCGGGGTCTCAGAGTAACGTGAGAGTTGCCGGGCCCGAATTTCTAGACACGCTTCGCTGACAGAGAAAGCTTGTAGGTCTCCTACCCTCTTGATGGAAGCCAGGGCAGTCAGGAGCGCTGTCTTAATGACAGGAATTCTAGCTCGACTGAGGCCAGTGGCTCCAATGGAGCGACCCGCAGCCCTGAAAGGCGACGGGGAGGTCCAAGAGGGTATGAGGTGCAGTCTGGGCACCTCTGAGGAACCTCACGACCAGTGGATGCTTACCTACTTTGCTCCATCTACTGCATGTGATATGCGGCGAAAGCAGCGGCATATACTCTGAGAGTCGAGGGGACAGCCTGCGCTCCAACTCTCCTGCAGGAAGGAAGCACTACTGCAACCGTGTATCTCTGTGGATCCTCTCAGCGAGAGAAATGCCAGCAAATAGACCTCATCTCAGTGCGTAAGCCTGCCTGGTCAAGGGAGCTCGGTACTGAGTGATAGTTTCTATCACGGCCTGTGGAAGGCCGGAGAGGTCTACGGTGTCCGTGCCCTTACAGGGAGGGACTGCCGCGAGGGAACGGTTACTAAGACCTAAGTCTGGGTGGGCCACTCTTGCAGCGCAACCAACAAGACTTACTCCTCGTCTTCCCTGGACTTGCACAGTGTCTGTGCAAGGAGGCTCGTTGGGGAAGGGCGTACTTGGGCCCCTGAGGTCAGCTGTGCGCCAGTGTTACTCTGAAAAGAGGCAGCTGGCAATGGAAGGAATCGGAAGGGCGAGCGGATGTGGCTGGGCCTTGCCGATATGACTCCAACTAGCTGCGTCACGGGGTGGAGTCGCCAATCTGCAGGTGGGTGGACTGCCGTGGGAGCCGACAGGCTGCACGGTTGAGTTTCAAGTGAAAGGCAAGCAGCAAAATCTGCCACGTTAGACTCCGTGGGAGTAGATGGGGACGAGCTGTAAGCATCTGTCGTACACGGCAACCCAACCCGTGGTAAGCCACGGGCTGACTTGTCGGCAATACTGCGGGAAAACGCCAGTCCGGAGTGAGCCGAGGTGCCATGCCCATCATGGGACTCGATCGTGCTGAAGCGGTCTCACATGGAACAAGCTTAGCGGCGTAGCGGCTAAAGCGGTCATGTGCCCCAGGAGCCTCTGAATTTTGAGAGGGACTGCTGAGTTGTGCCTGATTAACTCAGGGACTACAGCACTGACTGCGCGCTCTTGGTATTTAAAAGGCGGGCCATCTTGGGACCGAGTCGGGCTCCCGACCGAGGAACAAGGATTTCCCTCGGTTAGCCTGAAGAACCAAGAGGGAGGGGTGCCGAAGCACCAGGTCCCTGTATTCGCACAACGGAGCTCACGAGTGGGCTGGAAAGCACCAGTAGAAGAGACGGTTGAAGACGCGAATTCCTGTCTGCCTGAAGAGGGGACAGGGGAGCTCCCGTGGCCTAAAGAAGGCCGGAAGGAGGGGACTGGCCAAATGGAAGCACCTCGCGCTGAGGCGCTGGATCCCCGGGCAGACCGCAGAAGGGGTGTGCGTCGGGGAAAGATCGAAGCGCGACAGCGGGTGCCCTTCAGGCAGATGGCAGGCAGCCCTGGAGACGGGAACATACTTGTATGTGCTTCGTCGCGAGCGTCTGTGCCGACAGCCTGAGAAGGGACCGGGACAGAGCTCCATCCAGGATGGATGTTAACCCACCACTCTATCTGGACACGTGAAGTAGGGACTGTAAGGCCCTGACCACGTCCCGGCTGGAGGGATAGGCTGGGTCGCGTCCTTCGCCAGTAGGAACGCGACCTCGGCAGGCAGAACAGAGGCACGCCTGCCCGAATAAAGAATGTAAGGGGTACCTCTGAGTCTGGGCGGACACCTGGTGCAGGGCCGTACTGTCCGTATCAACCAGCATAGTGGTATCAAGGGAACGTTGACCGACGTGACCGTGGTGGGGCAGCCTAGGGGAGACCGGGAAGGAGACAAAATCCAGAAGGATAAACGTCCTGGAGAAGTGTCTAACTGCACTAAGCAGTGCTTACCTTCTTCCCTGGGTCCCGCGCTGGCGATAGGCGGCCGCGAGTCTGGTTCCGAGGAGTGTAAGTGCTGCTCAGGAAGGAAACTCGAGGCCGAAGGCCAGAGGTGAGAGAATTTGCTCTTTTTGTGAAAATGTGGGTACCGTCGACCGATGGGCCGACGGCAGCATTGAAGTACACAGTGGCCCCCGGCCCTCCACCGGGAGCGGGGAGCGTTGATGTCAGCATCCCCTAAAGAGCAGTCTCAACCACCTCTGGAGGCCCGCGTCAGGGACGTTTCGCAGTTTTCTTGCGGGTGTTTCGGGCCGGAACCTGTGCCGCGGGCGGCGCCGCTCTCCTGTGGCTGGCTCTGCGCTTGCGGGCCCCTTCCGCCGACCTGGCGTCGTGGGCCGCCGCGGGGGGTAGAGCTGTAGATGTTGCGGCCGCAGGGGGGCGCCCTCGGCGACGTACAGGCGGAGGCGGCGTCTCCGGCGGCGGGATGGAAACTTCGCGGCGGGGCAAGATGTGTCTGATCGCCTCCGTCTGTCTCTGTACTGCCGAGAACTGCTGGGCGAAGTCCTCGACAGTGTCGCCGAAAAGGCCACTCTGGGAGATGGGAGCATCGAGAAAGCGTGCTTTGTCAGCGTCTGCCATCTGGGCCAGAGTGAGCCATAGGTGTCGCTCCTGGACCACAGCCGTGGACATCACCTGACCAAGGGCCCGCGCCGCGACCTTCGTCGCTCAAAGGGCGAAGTCGGTGGCAGCGCAGGGTTCCTGCATCACGCCTTGGTCAGAACCACCCTCGTGCAGCTGTTTAAACCCCTTGGCCTGGTAGACCTGCAGGGTTGCCATTGCATGCAGGGCCGAGGCGGCCTGGCCCGCGGCATGTAAAGCGCGGCCCGCAAGGGCGGACGAGCGCTCACACGCCGTGGATGGGAGATGCGGCCGGTCCTGCCAGGTGGCCAAAGATGCACCGCCACAGCGCGCTCGACCTGGGGAACCGACACATATCTCCTGGCCGCCCCGCCATCAAGGGTGGCGAGTGGAGAGGAGCTGGGCAGCAGGCGAGATGAAAAAGGTGCCGCCGGAGCCCTTCCCAGGAACCAGTTGTCCAGCCGAGAAGGATCGGCCGCAGGCGATGGAGTAACCTCCAGGCCGATCCCCCTGGCGGCTCGGAGGAGCATAGCCGAGAGCTCGGAGTCTGTCTCCGACGGGGCAGGAACCACGGAGGGGCGCTGCGCCACCAGAACAGCGTCCTCACTCCCTGACTCTCCCTCTGATGCTGCAACCGACATCTCTTCCTCCTGTGGAGCGCCAAAGGGGAGGCCCAGCCCGAATGGCGGGGAGGCGTACTGCTCTGGCATCTCGACGGGGGTATGCTGACGGGCGGAAGACCGCAGGGCTTTTGGGGCTGGCGGTACGTTCGGCACGTTCGGCACCGTGACTTGTAAATCCCCCTCGTGCCTCGCCACAGCAGCAGGAAAACTTCTCCGGTCCAACCGCCGGCCGTGGGGCGCGAGGGGGGGCCTACTCTCTTTTTCGATCGGTGCACACCAGCAGAGAAGAGCAGCCGCAGGAACGTGAAGTTTCTTTCTTTAAAGAAGTTAATTTTCGATTGGCCTTTTTGTATGTAAGGCTCAGAGATGATCGGTCTCTCAGGCGATTCCCAATGTAACGTCGAAGTGATTCGACTGAAGGGGAACTATGCATTAAGAGCCAAAAACTTTTTGAATTTGAAGATCAGGGTAAATTTAACTTATTTTCAATATGAAAAAAGTATGTTACTTAGGCAAAATAAGTAAAATGTACACATCCTTATTCTGTTCAAAAGTTTACACCCCTGGCTTTCAATGAATCATTTTTCTTTCTGAAGCATCAGTAGCTGCATTCCCATTACCCTTTAAGTTGCGCAAATTGAATTTGCGGATTGAAAATACGTTTAATGGAAACGCGCCAATTGCGGAAAAAGTCCCATATATTGCAAAAAAGTTTGTACGCTCACATGAGGTGGTTTTTCAGGCAATTCAAAAAAGGAATATTTCGCAAAACAGCAATGGAAATGTTTTTTTTTTTTCGCATTTACAGGTCACATTAGATTAAATATAGCCAAAGTCCCAAAAATCTGTGACTTATCGTGAGAGGAAAAAAATAAGTTTTAGTCGCATAACCTCGGTTAATGGAAACGCCGTCATTTCACAATACTTTTTAATCGAAATTTATAAAATATCTATATAAAATATTTATAGTTTTTTGCAAATCTGTAATGGAAACGCGCCTAGTGAGTGTTTAAAGCTTCTGCAGTAGTTGCATTTGAATCCCTCATCTATCACTAAACAATAAAACAAAACACAGTCATGGATCATTCAGGTAACAACACATTATTAAGAATCAAGTGTACGTAAACTTTTGAACAGGGTCATTTTTAAAAATTCAACTATTGTTTTCTCTTGTGGACTCAGACTCAGTGTGTGACTCAGCTCCATGAACTATAAAGGTTTTGATCAAATCAAACATTTATTTAAAGTATTTATTGTTTTTTGGTCTGATTTGGTCACAGTGTTTAAAAAATAAAATCCTTTCTGCATTCTATGTCTAGTAAATTAAATTAATTAATGGGCATACATAGTGACTATAGACATTTCAAATATGTCTGAGGTTAAATTTCAAAGCTTTAGGCAAAAAATATTCTGAGTCAACAATAGTGTTACAATTATCCATCCCTTATTATAATTTGTTTAATGTATTGGTTCTGTTTGACTATAAATCTCTATCTTTAATAGTTCTTGTTATCTGTTTCCTCCCAGTTTTTGGAATAGATTTGAAATTCTTATCTTAATTCGTGTTTGTCTGTTCTACAGCTGAACCCTTTATCTTGTCCCGATTTGTGTCGCCCTGCAGAACTGAAGCATGAGATTCTGGTGTGGAGGCAGACAGCCCATCGCATTAACCCTGCCAGCCGAGAGGAGACTGCCGTCAAGTGTCTTCTCATGCAGAAGGTGCTCAATCTGGAAAACCTCCTGCGCAAGAAGCTCAAGACCTTCCAGAGGTGCCACACTCGTGCTCAATCTGTTCTTTTTCCTTGTCTGTTTGGTTAAAATACCATGCATGGTGTTTAAAACCATGGATGTATGTAGAATAGAAGTGTATTTTTGTTTACTTGCTTTTGCACTTTTTCCAATTGAGCTGTCTAAGTGTCATGAGGATATTGGTGAAAACTAATTGAAAACAACAAATTAGGCTACACTTGGATGCATTATCAAGTCCTAAAATCGCTCGCCATTTTGATATTGCATAAGGTATTAAGATGAATGTCTTTCTTGATATGAGGTCACTTGAAAACACCCTGTTAGGTCCAAAATATACATTTTCACTGCATGACACCTGTTGTGTTTGACGGTTGCACATACCCAGAAGCCCAGGATGATAAATGAGAAATAATTAACCTGTAGAAAAGTAGGCAATTGTTCTCAATTGTGTCAGCTCTCTAAAGCTCTTGTAGAGAGCTGAAATTTTAATCATGCAGAATAATTTTGTTCTCAACAGTAGCCTGTTTTTATTTTTTTATTGTTATTATAAATGCTTCTTTTAACTAAAGAAATACGATTAGTTCTGGTTGTGGTTTTGTGGAGCGTGTGGTTTGCTTTGATGACTGATAGAATAATCACAGAAGCCATTTACAACCTCACATGCTGGGTAGAAAAGGTTTGGGGTGACCACATGAAATCACCACTCCTACTCATTTGCAGGTGTCCATGCTGGCTGAAAGGATGTATTAACACACTCCATTCTATTTTATTCCTTTATGTTCACAGGCAAATATCACAGGAAGACAAAAACTGGGAGCACAATATTCAAGAGCTGCAGAAAAAGGTAAAACAAAGCCGTATTAAGATGGCTCTGGTTGATTGAGTATTGTACCTCCATGCTAACCCTGCCTTATCTTTCTGATGTTATCTTATTATATGATAAGAAACTTGATCAATTTCTTTGATTCCAGTGGAGTCATCATTCAAAACACCCAGGATCCTGATATAATCATATTTAAATAATAATTGAATTAAAATTATTTAAAAGTAAACTAAATCATTAATTATCACATTTAAATATTACTATGAGCTGACACTGAATAGAAAAATTGACAATTTTGTAATCATGTAAACAGCAGGAGTGTTTACATTTACATTTATTTATTCAGCAGATGCTGTTATCCGAAGTGACTTATAGTTTGGTTTTTAAATATCAATTGAAATTTAATGGTTTTATTCACTTGGCAGCCTATAATTCACTACAAAAAACACATTGTGGTTGACACACACAATCTTTAGCCTTGTTGCAGTTGAATCTGTATGTAATGTACTCTGGGTTATGTTTTTGATAAAATACAATTTACTGTAGTCTAATTGGACACGTGACCTTTAACATCAACAGCAAAAGATATGTTTCTCCTCCCTTGTAAACGTTAATCTGTAAAGCGACCTATACTGTGTTATACTGTTATACATATACTGTTACATGATTAGCATTGTAATATTTGCAATTTAGCATTTTTAAGTGAGCTATCAGAGTTGATCTGCAATGGAAGCTTGTTTCCGCCACTGAATAAAAAATTAAAAATGGTAATTGTGACTTTTTATCTTGCAATTCTAACCTTTATTTCTCAGAATTGCCTGACACAATTGGGCAATTCTGACTTTTTTTCCTTAGAATTGCATGATATAAACTCACAATTGCAAGAAAAAACTGTTAGATATGAACAAAATATAGGAATTCTCTCAATTATGAGAAAGTCTCAGTCTTTTTTCCCCTCATAATTAGATATTACAGCTTGCAATTGCGAGTTTATATCTCACAATTCTGACTTTTTTCTTCAGAATGGCGAGTTTCCTCAGAACTCTAATTTTATAACTCACAATTGTGAGTTAACAGTATATCACGCAATTCTGAATAAAAAAAAGCTCGGATTGTGAGTTTTCTCAGAATGCTATATGATATGCTGTAAACTCGCAGGTGCGAGTTATAAAGTTAGAATTGCAAAATAAAAACCTCAGAATTGTGAGATTTGCAAGCCGAGTTTGCGCTCAGATTTGTGTGCTATAAACTCGCAATTGCAAGTTATAAAGTCAGAACTGTGAGTTTATCTCGCAATTCTGACTTAATTTCTCAGAATTGTGAGTTTATATCTCACAATTTTGACTTTATAATATGCAGTTGTGAGTTTATATCATGCAGTTCTGAGAAAAAAAGTCATAATTGTGAATTTATCATTTTTATAACTTGCAATTACAAGGTTTACAGTATATGAAGCAATTCTAAGAAAAAAGTCAGAATTGTGAGTTTATATCTTGCAATTCTGACTTCATTTATAACTTGCAATTACAAGGTTTACAGTATATTAAGCAATTCTAAGAAAAAGTCAGAATTGGGAATTTAGATCTTGCTATGCTGACTTCATTTATAACTCACAATTATGAGTTTACAGTATGTTAAGCAATTCCAAGAAAAAAGTCAAAATTGTGAGTTTATATCTTGCAATTCTGACTTCATTTATAACTCGCAATTACGAGTTTAAAAAAGTCTTTATAACTTGTAATTGTGAGTTCTTACAATTCTGAGAAAAAAAAAAAAAATGACAGAATTGCGAGTTTGTATCGTGTTACCTTTTTTATTCTTTATTCAGTTGTGGAAACAGGCTTCCATACCCTGAAGACTGCAACTCACCAGTTGAGAAACACTGTTTAAAGGGCATAATAGATACAGTATTTCTTTCTGTCTTGTATCTAAACATGTCATCCATGGTCTTTTACAGCACAGAATAACTGACAAAATCCTTCTGGTCAAGTGTCTATCTGTCCTTGGGGTGGTCATCTTTATGTTCTTCCTGAACTCCTTTGTTCCTGCTATACATCTGGATCTGGGTAAGCGGGAGACAAACAAGCACACAAATAATCAGGATTCATCTGTTTCTATTGCTGAACTGGCCCTGCTGTTTACATGTCCCACTGTATAATTATGAGGGCTTGTTTCCTCTCTGTTTGAGCAGAGGAAATGGAATCACAAGAATATCTCGCTATTTTTGAAATGATCAAAAATGCACCAGTTCTTCTACCATGGAACAAACATTTCATTTTATATGCATTACATTAGGGTTTATAGAATGAAATTAGAGAAACAAATGTTATTCTAATAAAGCTAGCCACTCTCTCCCATGATCTAATTGGTGTGTTTATGAATCCGTCAATGCGTTGATGTCGTAATTGTTTGCAGCTGGGCTTTAAATACAGAAAGAGACACAAACACAAAACCATAACAATGGAGTAGCGTGAGATTAAATAAGACAGCTAGTATTACTCAACCCAAAATTAGTCTTTTGTTTCTGTATTATTTTTTCTAGATTTTTTTCCTCGCTACATAGCCTTTCATTTTGCTCTAGCTTTGTCGAACTGGTTTATGGACGTGTTTATTATACGGTGAATGAGATGTCAATTACAGATGGAAATGAGATCGAGAACTTCACCAAACACTATTAGCGGGAACGAGTTGGTCAATCAGAGAATGCCAGCCGCACAGCTCGCTGAGGTTGTTGCATTGTTTGGGTCTGATTGTGTATTGATAATCAATTCTCATTTGTGGACAGTTTGATCTTGTGGAAAGATGACACATGAATATTATTTTCTAAATGATCATGTCTTATCTCTTCATACATACAAAATCATTTTTTTTGCCTTCCACAGCTGTGTACATAATTAATTGGCAATGATCACAAGAAATAATCACTGTACATTACCATTTTCAAAAAACTGTGTGGTTCTGCTTTCAAATTCTCCTCAGTGCCTCGTTCTGATCAAAACCAGGGTCGGCCAGCATGGGCTGCAAATGACTGTCATTAGACTTTCATTAGGTTGACACATCACCACTCCGTTTGACCTTTGATATTGATTATTTAATCATGGGCGAGGATACAGTGCGCCTGCTGGAGGGCAATGAAGCACACAGGATGCGCTGCACTTTACACGTCTATCCAACGAAAAGCACATTCATGACAATTAAGTGTTTCTTAAGCCCCAAGGCCATCCATTTCCCAGAAAAATTATGTAATTATAGTTTGATTCTGTGATAACTGACTGGTGAACATTTAGCACATTTCTGCTAGCAGTAACAATGCGTATAGGGGTTTTCTTGATTTTTAGGTCACTGAAAAGCTGTTAAGAGAAAAGAAAAGCTCTGAAAGGTCATTTTTATAGGTCTATCAAAACATTTCATGTGTAGGTCATAACGGATTTTCAAGGAAATATCAATAATTTTCTCAGTGTGAGACTTTATCCTGAAAGTAAATATATTTTCATGCTCAAAAAACTAAAGAGGTTCACAGAAAACAACAAGCAACATTCAATTTAAAGGATTAGTTCATTTCCAGAATAAAACTGTCCTGATAATTTCTCACCCCAATGTCATCCAAGATGTTCATGTCTTTCTTTCTTCAGTCGAAAAAGAAATTAAGATTTTTGAGGCAAACATTCCAGGAGTTTTGTCCATATAGATGACTTCAAAGGGGATCAACAGGTTGAAGGTCCAAATTGCTGTTTCAATGCAGCTTTAAACGCTCTATCTAGCAAAATGATCGGTCATTTTCTAAAAATATCTTGCATTAGCTCTACAAAGCACTTCACACATTACGTAAAACATGTTGGAAATGTCACATGTGGTTAGTTAGAAAAACTCCATCTTATTTGTGGTTAAAAAAAATACATGCATTTTTCTTTTTATATAAAAATGACGACCGTTTCACTAGAGAAGACCCTTATTCCTCGACTAGGATCGTGTAGAGCCCTTTGAAACTGCATTGAATCTGCAGTTTGGACCTTCAACCTGCTGATCCCAATTAAAGTCGACTATATGGAGAAAAATCCTGGAATGTTTTCCTCAAAAACCTTAAATTAATTTTGACTGAAGAAAGAAAGACATGACCATCTTGGATGACATAAAGGTGAGTACATCATCACAAAATGTTATTACTAATCCTTTAAGGGCAAAACTTTTAAAATAAGGAAACGATTACATGTTAGATCTGGACCACATGCATATTAAATATTACTAATATCACTCATCTCTTAAAATGGTCATTTATTTATGAATAAATAAGTTAAGATCCAGGCATAATTTATCTCCTGGGCAGCACAAAAGCTGTACCACCAAATAATGAATGAGGAAACAGAGGAAGATTAATCAAAGTAGAGCATGCACAACAGCTCATTTCTTCCCAGAACATCCTGAGAGACAGAGTTCTTTATAAATAAGGTACCTTTGGAAACACATTTGCTTTAAAATGAAGAACATGATGAGGTGGTGTTTGTGTCTCACTCAACGGGCCAGAATGCCTGCGTTGTTTTGGGTATGATGAATGAGCCTCCCAGGCTTCTCAGCAAACTTCTTTTAATTGCAGAGCCTTCTTTCTCTCTCTGTCTCTCTCATTTTTCTGCTCTGTTTGTGCTGCGCACCGCTGAAGGCCCCCAATTCCTCCTCCGTCTTCAGTTGGATGCCGTGGGGGAACATTGAAGCAGAAAGCAAATCAAAAGTTACTTTTTTTTTTGGACTAGTGTACTAGTGTTGTGACAAAACCGTCCCAGTGCCAGTGTGAAAGAAGCCTGGGATTCATTTCACACCATGCATGAACTACAATGCTAGTGTCTGTATGTGTGTGTGTGTATTTGTGCCATCCAAATCTATAAATATGTTCCACTTTTGGAGAAAAGATGCACATATAATACTCAATATTTATACTTATTTACTGCGGTGGCTGGCTGTGGGAATACTTAACGTGAAAGTTGTCAACCTCCACATTTGTTAGACCCCAAAGCCCTGTTAATATCTCAAAAAACATACTTATAATTTAATTATCAGACTGACACTTCTTGACTTTTAATCTCATAAGAACCAAAACAAACTTTATGATCACAGTTTTAAAGAGATTAAAGCGTCATTATTTTCTTTCTCCTGGGTTTTCATTAGATCAGAGGACTCTGAAGGGAAAACAGGAGCTTAATTTTAGAATTACTTCACAGTTTTTGTAATTATGTTTACATATACATCTTTGGGGTATCAACCAAACAAGAGGGGCATACCAGATATTTAAACTTACATCACTTATATTAATGAGTCACACATATTTACAATTTGATTTCAACTTCCGTCTATAAATTTTCACCAAATCCAATAAAAAAAAAGAATATATTTCCTCCTGTTACTTAATTTTGTCTTGCATCATTCAGCTATTGTGAACACTTTTGCCTTTGTAGATTTTTACCTCGTTTAAACCATACTTTAATATATTCTCTTCTACAATTACAGTACATTTGTGTCCCATGTGTGACTGTTTCTGTCGTCTTCTGTTTTTTCTCTTCCTGTCTTTTGGCTCTTCATCTGTACGTCCTTCTCATTCCTTATTAAATGATTTCCCACGGGCAATCTTCAGCACTCACCTGTTTAATCAAATTTTGCTGGAATTGGAAGCATACTGTCGCCCCCTCTGCTATGATTTATAGTGTATTGGTTTGTTGCAGCATTTACTGACCAGCATTGGTCATAATCCCAAAAGTATGTGCGCCTACGTGTGTGGTGTTTTGTGCTAAATTTGGAAAGCTTGAATAGTAACTGTTTGACCATTGTCCAGCTTATTTTAATGAAGGCACTTCACACACTGGCATCGCTGGACGAAGTTCAAAGCCCATGGCTGGCTAACAGAAAATGGTCTGGTGCAAGTGGGGTCTTTAGATTATTGCTCAGTAATTTGCTATCCTGCTTTAAGTGGGTTAGATTTTTGACATTTGTGACTATTTATGTAGTCAAAATAATAGCATAATGAGCCTTTCATGATTGTGAAGTTTATGCAGGCTTATAATGACAAAAAAAAGCAAGAGAAGTCCCAGCTCTTCTTTACAATTGACCCTTCGCCGGGAGTTTGATTGACAGGCAATCTAACCAATCATAACGCAGAATCTTCAGTTTTTGTCCGACAGGAGATTAGGTCAACATCTGTGGATATGAACCTAAAAAATGTTGCGTATTGACGTCTTTCTGTGGTTGAAACAAGAAACCTTGTGATGTTCATTCATGTTTATTTTGCGCTGTAACTAGTGCCACTTAAACTGCCACTCAGCAATCTGTTATGACACATTAAAGAGCCACAAACAGTTTTTAGTGTTTAAATTTCTTAAAAATTGCAATAATATTTCACAATAATACTGTTTTTACTGTGTTTGGGTTCTGCCAAAATGCAACACCTGTCTGACATCTCAGAGTCACGTCAATCTGCCGTTGGGTTCTGACATCGACCCGATTTTCATTTTCAACCCAAATGCAATGTCTGTCCGACATCTCAGATTGACATCAATCTGACGGTGGGTTGTGATGTCAACCTGATTTTCATTTTCAATGAAAATGCATCGTCTGTCCGACGCCTCATATTGACGTCAATCTGACGTTGTGTTCTGACGTAAACCCGATTTTCATTTTCAGCATGAAATGCAATACCTGTCTGACGTCTCAGATTGACGTCAATCCGACATTGAGTTCTGACGTCAACTCGATTTCCATTTTCAACCAAAATTCTACGTCTGTCCGTCGTCGAAGGTTAACGTCAATCTGACATTGTGTTCTGACGTTGACTCGATTTTCGTTTTCAACCAAAATGCAAAGCCTGTTTGATGTCTCAGATTCACGTCAATCTGACGTTGGATTCTGACATCAACTCGATTTTCCGTGCAACGTCTGTCAAATGTGACCCTGGACCACAAAACCAGTCATAAGTGTAAATTTGTCGAAATTGAGATTCTTACGTCATCTGAAAGCTGAGTAAATAAGCTTTCCATTGATATATTGTTTGTTAAAATAGGACAATGTTTGTCTGAGATTTGAAAACTTAGAATCTGAGGGTGCAAAAAAATCTAAATATTGAGAAAATCGCCTTAAAAGTTGTCCAAATGAAGTTCTTAGCAATGCATATTACTAATCAAAAAGCACGTTTTTATATATTTATGGTAGAAAATTTACGAAATATCTTCATGGAACATGATCTTTACTATATGCTACCCATACTATATGACCCATACGATGTATTTTTGGCTATTGCTACAAATATACCCGTGCTACTTAAAGGTTGTATCAGCGATTTCTAGCCTGAAACATAAAGTGTAAAATTCAGCTGATCTTTCATCACGATCCGCTCGCTGCCTGCCCCATAAATTGTCTGTGAAAAAAACGCATCTCTCTGGTCAGCCTAGGGTCCGAGATATGCCAAAAAAACAATCGGCACTACCAACCATTCCACAGCAAAAACAAACATTGTTCCAACCAATCAGCGTCAGGGGTTTGGTGTTGTGGACTTTCGCTCCGCCTCCCTCACATCCCTGCACCAGTAGGAAAGTCCACAACACGAAACCCTCTGACGCTGATTGGTTGGAACACGGTTTGTTTATCTGTGGAATAGTTGATAGCGCAGATTGTTTTTTTTTGGCATATCTTGGACCCTAGGCTGACCAGAGAGATGCGTTTTTTTCACAGACAATTTATGGGGCAGGCAGTGAGCGGATCGTGAATAAAGGTCAGCTGAATTTGACACTTTATGTTTTAGGCTAGAAATCGCTGATACAACCTTTAAGACTGGTTTTGTGATCCATGGTCACAAATGTCTCAGATTGCAATGTCTGTTCGATGTCGGAGGTTAACCTCAATCTGCCATTGGCTTCTGACATCAACTCGATTTTATTTTTCAACTAAAATGCAACATCTGTCTGACATCTCATACTGACGTCAATCTGACATTGTGTTCTGACATTAACTCGATTTTAGTTTTCAACCAAAATTCAACGTCTGCGACATTGAAGGTTGACATCAATTTGTAGTTGGGTTCTGACATCAACTCAATTTTCATTTTCAACCAAAATGCAACGTCTGTCTGATTTCGGAGATTAACATCAATCAGATGTTGGGTTCTGACGTGAACTCGATTTTCATTTTCAACCTGAAATGCAACGCTTGTTTGACGTCTCAGATTGATGTCAATCTGCCATTGGGTTCTGACGTCAACCCGATTTCATTTTCAACCTGAAATGCAATACTTGTCTGACGTCTCAGATTGACGTCAATCTGACGTTGAGTTCTGATGCCAACTCGATTTCCATTCTCAACCAAAATGCAATGTCCATCCGACGTTAGAGGTTAACGTCAATCTGGCATTGTGTTCTGATGTCGACTCGATTTTCATTTTCAACCAAAATGCAATGCCTGTCCGATGTCTCAGATTCACATCAATCTGACATCAACCTGATTTTCATTTTCAGCCAAAATGCAACGTCTGTCTAACGTCTCAGATTGACGTCAATCTGCTGTTAGGTTCTGACGTCCAACGTTGACGTCAATCTGACGTTGGGTTCTGATGTCAACTCGATTTTCATTTTTAACTAAAATGCAACATCTGTCAAATGACAGAGGTTGAGGCCAATCTGACGTTTGGTTCTGAAGTCAACCCAATTTTCTTTTTTTTTTCACCAAAATACAATGTTTGTCCAACATTGACGTCAATCTAATTGTCAACTCAATTTTCATTTTCAACCAAAATGCAACGTCTGTCTGATTTCGGAGATTAACATCAATCAGATGTTGGGTTCTGACGTGAACTCGATTTTCATTTTCAACCTGAAATGCAACGCTTGTTTGACGTCTCAGATTGATGTCAATCTGCCATTGGGTTCTGACGTCAACCCGATTTCATTTTCAACCTGAAATGCAATACTTCTCTGACGTCTCAGATTGACGTCAATCTAACGTTGAGTTCTGACGTCAACTAGATTTCCATTCTCAACCAAAATGCAATGTCCATCCGACGTTAGAGGTTAACGTCAATCTGGCGTTGTGTTCTGATGTCGACTCGATTTTCATTTTCAACCAAAATGCAATGCCTGTACGATGTCTCAGATTCACATCAATCTGACATCAACCTGATTTTCATTTTCAGCCAAAATGCAACGTCTGTCTAACGTCTCAGATTGACGTCAATCTGCTGTTAGGTTCTGACGTCCAACGTTGACGTCAATCTGATGTTGGGTTCTGATGTCAACTCGATTTTCATTTTTAACTAAAATGCAACATCTGTCAAATGACAGAGGTTGACGCCAATCTGACGTTTGGTTCTGACGTCAACCCAATTTTCTTTTTTTTTCACCAAAATACAATGTTTGTCCAACATTGACGTCAATCTAATTGTCAACTCAATTTTCATTTTCAACCAAAATGCAACGTCTGTCTGACGTCGTAGGATGACGTCAGTCTAGCGGTGGTTTCTGACGTCAACTCGATTTTCATTTTCAACCAAAATGCAAAGTCTGTCAGACGTCTCAGATTGACATCAATTTGACACTGGGTTCTGACATCAACCCGATTCAATTTTCATTCTCAACACAAAGACCCACAAATGGTTTTTATTGTTTGAATTTCTTAAAAATTGACAACATTTGAAAGCTGAAACTTTGTTACATACCAAAGGTAACCTGCTCTGTCTTGTCTGTCGGCGTGGACAGACCCTGGATGACCCCGCTTTTCTGGGCCCAAGAGCTGGATTTAGCAAATGATTTTGCATTAGTGCCCAGATTTGACATGAATATCTAGCTGGCAATCCAAAACAGTTACACAATTGTTTATTGTTAAAAAAAAAAAAAATCTAATTAATTTTACCTTGAATAAATTTCTACTTTTACCACGTGATGACTAACGTGACTTTTTTTTTTTTTACTGTAAAAAATTAGTTGATATATTTTTAAGTTCATTGTTTGCATTTATCATTTTGTTTTCATACCTGTGACCCATTTTCTTTTTTGTCTTGTTCATTTTCCACTGCGCACCATGATGGTCACAGGACCTGGTTCCTGATTTTGCACTCCAGAGGAAGGCCCTGTGCTATTATATGAAAAATAAATGTCATTTCAACCCCAAAGCTTTGATAGTGTGAGCTATACGTGACCATCTGCTCAACACATGCTGCTTCAAAGACTGAACTCACTAAGTCCTCACTACGTGTTCCTGCTTTTAACTCAAGGCCAGCAGACACTCATTTTTATGCTACACCAACCAAACATCATCCATCCACTCTCCCTTTCCCTCTCATATTTGTTTTCTGAGTACACTGAGGATCAATATTCAATAGAAAATTACTATTGCACAAACAAATAAATGCAAAATAATGAGAAATGACATTTTCCCTTTCACTGCTTTGTTTTGGTAAATGATGACAAACACAGTACTGGGAAATATTATTTTCAGGAAACATTTTAATGGTGCTCCAGTAAAACACAACCTAGAGTACATAATCTACTACCTGCATGTACGTTTCGAAATCTGATTTTACTGCTTGTAAATGTTTTTTCCAGTGTGTAAGCATTCATTAACTGGGCTAATGGCTTCTGTTCATTTCTTGTAACATTTGCAGCAACATTTTTTTTTCTGAAACATCAACGTCAAACAGTTGCATGTAATACACAGGTCCAGAATAAAGCCTGTTTTTCTGTGGCTATTATAGTAAAGGTCAAAGGCTGAAATGTGACGCATTAGTTGTGCACGCTCTTGATGTCTAAATGGCACACTCATTATGATGGACTTCTACCACCGCATGTGATGGAGGGGTATAACGTCGGCCCGCTTCCTGCTGTATTATCCGTCTCACTTTAGTGACTCGTACATTTTGTTCCTGACATGCTGCGTATGTTTTTAATCCCAGAGGCTTCTGGAAAACAGTACATCACCTAATCAGTGGTAAAATGTTTGGCAATAATTCTTGACAGCATGCACAATGTTCACACCAGCTAATGTCCTTTTATATTTCACCTCCATGTTCCAGAGATATTTTAGACTGATATCACAATAAAATCAGAGTGGATTAAAATAAACAAATTTATTAACTATTTAATAGATTCAATAAAAAAAAAACACTGAAGACTGAAGTAATGGCTGATGCAAAGCTTTGCATCACAGAAATAAATAAAATTTTTAAGTGTATTAAAATAACAAACCATTATTTTAAATTGCAATAATATTTCACAATATTACAGTGTTTTTGATCAAATAAATGCAGCCCAGGTGAGCACAAGAGACTTCTCAAACAGAATAAATTACTATGATCTCCTCTCTCAGGGAAAACAGGCACTTTTATGTTCCGTTATCTCTGTTGTAGTTGCGATTCCCATCATTTATTTAGACTGAGGTGCTTAGATCAGTGCCGGACACATCACAGAAGCCTTTAATGAAGACTATCCAGTAACTGGCTTATTATTCTTACACCCTGACAGCCCGTAGTCCATTGTGGCGTCGCAGACTACCTGTGGTGTCAGTGTATCGATGCGCAGAGCGATTATGAGTCTGTTTGTGGGGTGGCTGGGCTGTGTTTCTAATTGAATGCCGCTGTTTGGTCTCTCTCCCGCTGAATGTTTTTTTTTGTGTGTGAGTGGAATAGCAGATTTAGGACCACTGTGGATGGCTGATGAGAATGTGTTTGTGGTCACGGGAAGGCAAGATAGATAGAGACATAACGTATGATTGATGCATTGCATTAACCGCCGCTCGGCTGTTTTCCAGGATTCCATTATCTTAAAACCTTTACGTGCAACAACAGGAAATAAATGTTTGCGTGAACAGCGCTCTTGGTTGTTTTCTAGTGATCTCGGCTTGATGTACTGTTTTGTCCCTCAGGTTGGATCGCTATTTTGGGGGCTCTGTGGTTACTGGTGCTGGCTGACATTCAGGACTTCGAGATCATACTTCACAGAGTGGAATGGGCCACCCTGTTGTTCTTCGCTGCGCTGTTTGTGCTTATGGAGGTATGCTAATGCTCAACAAACACCCACATATCACAATGTTCTGTCATCTGTTACATCACAGTGATGGCTAGTCATTGTTTACCAAGATCAGTTAAGCTGAGGGGTGTTCCATAAAACAAATTTACCAAATAAGCCAGGCTTATTTTAGTTAGTCTGACTTATTGTCACTTGATTTGGCTCAAAATAAGTCAGACTAACTGAAATAAGCCTGACTTATTTGGTAAACTTGTTTTATGGAACACCCCCCAGGTCACCGGCCCATGTCGTGTTTTGGATGCTGGTTCGGAACCTGTCATGCCTCAAACGTGCCCCCTCAAATTTATTTAGTTGTTTTTAAATGCAAAAAAATAAATAAATAAATAAAATAAAATATTTAAATTAATAATTAATATAGGATTTGTAATAATTATCATAAAATTATAATACAAAATAATATATAATAATATAATAATTTAAATTATATCAGATTTGTAATAACTCAAAATTAATTTGCACAATTATTGTAAGTATGTGTTCTGCTTATTTTTATTAAATCTATTTTTAACTTTATTTAAATAAAATTTGATATTATTTTTTGTTAAAGAATCAATTGATTTGTTTTTAGTGTGGAAAAGGAAAAAAGTGTGGAAAAGGATAAAAGTGCATTGTCATAAAATATATATAATACTATATATAATGCTATATTATTGTTTATCTTTAAATATATTTTTATTGTATATCTATATCTATTTTTGTTATTTTTGCCCCCTAAATGTAATGTTTTTTTTAATTATTATTTGCTAAATGAATAATTAATATAGGATCTATAATAATTATAATGCAATTATAATAAAAAATAATATAGCTATTATAATATTAAAATTATATTTGATTTTTATTAACTCGAAATTAATTCGCACAATTATTGTAAGTATGTGTGTCAGTATCATGTCTGTGTTCTGTCATGTTTTCCTAGTGTCTTTTCCCCTATGGTTCTAGCTTATATGGTTTAGTCCTTGTCTCCCCCTTTTGGTATTGTTTAGTTAGTTCAGTCATGCCCTTATTTGTATTTCCCCCTTGTTATCTTGTTATCTTGTTAGTGACCACGCCCCCGTTTCAGTGTATTTAAGAGTCTGTGTGTGCACTCCCCATTTGTCCGTCAATGCATTCTGTTACTTCTGTTTGCTTGGTTCATGTACTCATCTTATGCTCCCGGTTTTTGTTTATTTGTATTAGTTTCAGTGTTTTGTTTTAATAAATATTTATTCGTTCATCTACTCCGGTTCTCCTCATCATTCTCCACTCCTCAACCCCGCCTGGATCGTGACAACGTGTTCTGCTTATTCTTATTAAATCTATTTTTAACTTTATTTAAAAATAGAATGTGAAAAGGATAAAGTGTGAAAAAGGATAAAAGTGCATTGTCATGAAAGATATATAATAGTGTATTATTGTTTCTTTAAATATTTTTTTAATTATATATCTATATCAATTTTTGTTATTTTTGTTTTTTATATTATTTGCAAAATGAGTAATTAATATAGGATTTATAATAATTATTATACAGTTATAATAAAAAGTAATATGGGAATTATAATAATGAATATAATTAATAATTTTAAATTTATTTAAATACAATTTTAGAATAATTTCATATACATTTATGAGCGTGTCTGATTTTTCATATTTACAAACTGTTTTATAAAGTGTGAAAAGGATAAAAATGCATTGTTACAGAAGACATATTTTTATTTTATATATATATATATATATATATATATATATATATATATATATTAATATTTAAAGTGCATTGTCATGAAAGATATATAATAGAGTATTATTATTTGTAATTATTATTATTATTATAAGTCTAGATCTATTTCTGTTATTTTTGCCCCTAAATTTAATTATTTTTTTATTATCCTTTGCAAAATTAATAATTAATATGATTTATAATAATTATAATAGTTATAATAAAAACATTTGAATCAAATTAAATACAAATTTAAATAATTACATTAATAATATAGGATTTATAATAAAAGATTATATTAAAATTATAGGAAAAAGCAATATAGAAATTATAATAATTAAAAAAGATAACTAGATTAATTAATTATATTATATTATAAATTCGTTTTACAGTGTGAAAGAGGAAAAAAATCAGTGTTATAGAAGACATTTGTATGTTTGTATGCACTTTAAATATTAATATATGTATATATTATATAATATATATTATATTATAAATATATATATATATATTTTTTTTTTTTTTTCTTTTTTTTTTCGATTTAAAGTGCATTGTCATGAAAGATATATAATAGTGTATTATGTATATTTTAAAATACATTTTATTATATTTTTCCCCTAAATTTATTTATTTATTATTATTATTATTTTTATTTTTTTTGGTCATTTGCAAACCCAAAGAAGAAAAAAAAGGCATTGTTATAGAGGATAAACTATATAAATTGCATTGTCATGAAAGATATATAATAATGTATTATTATGTCTATGTTTAATATATTTTTATGTCTATTTTTGTTAACCCCCCCCCCCCTGCATTGTTATAGAGGACAAAATATTTAAAGTGCATTGTCATGAAAGATAAAATATTAATATTGTATAATAATGTATTGTTATGTTTATTTTTATCTATCACATTCATAAATAAAGAAGGAGACAGAGGGTGACTTAGAGATTGGGAGTCCAAGTAAGGAGAAAGTGAGCATGTCAGCAGCAGAAATGCTGGGTTTGCTGTTTGCGTTAGTTTAATCCTTTGTTTTGTTAGGAGGACAGTGTTCACACAGGGAAGCCCACCCCTTGGGCCCAGTGGGGAGCTTAACGCTGCTCCAAGATAAACTGTTTGCCCTCTATAGCAGAGCCAACATTCACAATCACTCACCACAAGCACAGAGACAAAAATAGATGAATTCTGATATTCCACTTCCATTGTTTAAAAGATGGAAAATCTGAGCTGTCAGTTTAAATGTCTGTTGTTTTGCTTTCTGGTCTATGGCTTGATTGTCTCTTTGGTGTGTTTTTAAGGCCCTAGCCCAGCTGCAGCTCATCGACTACATCGGGGAACAGACAGCGGTGCTGATAAAAGTGAGTATTTGCTCCAGAAATATTTGATACAGTCTTTGGGGAGATTTCACTAGGAATTTATATTTGCATGGGGGGGTCTGCGTTGCTTTGGTGCTTGACTCATGAAAGGTGTTATGCAGTCAGCACAAAAACTATCCAAAAAATGGTCCTAAATGTACAAGCAACGCAGGTTGCTGTTCACACCTGGATGTAACAGATGTGTCTCCGGTGACCACTTGTGTTTAGATTTTGAGGGGATTTAGAATCTGTTTCTTCCTCGAAGTGAAGGCAGATTATATGAATAAAATAAGAAACAAAGTTGTAAATCACATCTGCAAAATATAAAGTCCAAGTTATAAGACACAAGGCTGCACTTGTGAAATATAATAAGGTCATTGTGAGATACAAAGCTACTTTATATCTGTCTGTATATCTAGCTAAATCATGCTGGCAATATGCTAATCATGCTAACAACATGCTAGTAACTTAATAATCAAGGTAACAACATGCTAGTAATATGGTAATCATGCTAGGAACATGCAACATGCTAATCATTCTAGAAACATGCTAGTAACATGTTAATTATGCTTGCAACATGTTAGAAACATGCTAATTATGCTAGAAACACAAGCAACCTGCTAGAAACATGCTAATCATGTTAGTCATGTTATCAACATGTTAGTAACTTGCTAATCATTCTAACATGCTGACAATATGCTAATAATGCTATAATCATGTTAACAAAATGCTAGAAACTTGCTTATCATGCTAGCAACATGCTAATCATTCTAGAATGGTAGTAACTTGTTAATAATGCTAGCAGCATGGTAATCATGCTAGAAACATGCTAGCAACATGTTAATTATGCTTGCAACATGTTAGAAACCTGCTAATTATGCTAGAAACACAAGCCACTTGCTTGAAACATGCTAATCATGCTAGTCATGTTATAAACATGTTAGAACTTGCTAATTATTCCAACATGCTGACAATATGCTAATAATGTTATAATCATGTTAACAAAATGCTAGTAACTTGCTAATCATGCTAGTAACATGCTAGCAACATGCTAAAATCATGTTAGTAACATGCTGATCATGTTAACAACATGCTAATCATTCTAGTAACATGTTGGTCATGCTAGAATAATGCTAGCAACATGCTAGTAACATGTTAAAGATGACTGAGTCATGTTTTTAACTTGCTAGCAACATGCTAGAAACTGGCTAATCATGCTAACAACATGCTAATGATTCTAGAAACATGTTAACATGGTAGTAACTTGGTAATCGTGCTAGTAACATGTTAGTAACATACTAATGCTAGAAACAGGCTAGTAACATCTTAAGCATGCTTGCAACATGCTAGAAACAATGCTAATCATGTTATTCATGATATCAGCATGTTAGTAACTTGCTAATCATGCTAAATCATGCTAGTAACATGCTGATCATGTTAACAGCAAGTTAATTATGTTAGAATCATGCTAGTAACATGCTAGAAACATGCTAGTCATGCTAGTAACATGCTGATCATGTTAACAACATGTTAATCAAGCTAGAAACATGCTAGTAACATTTTGGTCATGCTAGTAACATGTTAATCATGTTAGAATAATGTTAGTAACATGCTAGTAACATGTTAATTATGATTGAGTCATGTTAGTAACTTGTTAATCATGTTAGAAGCATGCTAATAACATGTTATTCATGTTAAAAAACATGCTAGCATCATGCTAGTAATATGCTACTAACATGTTAGAAACACTAGCAACATGCTAGACACATGCTAATCATTCTAACAAGATGCTAATAATGCTATAATCATGTTAACAACATGCCAGTAACTTGCTAATCATGCTAGTAACATGATAACACCATGCTAGAAGTGTGCTAGTAATGTGCTAATCATGCTAGCAACATTCTAGTAATATCATGTTAATCATTATAGAATCATGTTAGTAACTTGTTAATCATGTTAGAAGCATGTTAGCAACATGTAACTAACTTATTAATCATGCTAACATGCTTATAACATGCTATTCATTCTGGAATCATACTAGCAACATGACAGTAACTTGCTAATCATGTTAACAACATGCTAACAACATGTTAAAGTCCCCCGTAGTCAAAAATGTTATCCCTTAAAACTAATCTTTTAGTAATGTTTTTCTTGTGAAAATAATTTTCTTTTGCTTTAAAACAGCTTGAATGTAACTCTACCCCCCTTTCCTCATTTACTATGTGCGGATCTATGAATATGCAAATTAGCCCCGCCTCCACTCACTCACACCAGCCAATGCCTCCTGATCTGTCCACTAACTGAACTTATATAATGATATAATGGCGATACACGGATAATGACTGATAAAACTATGTTTTTTACTAGCGCCAACTACAGTGGATACTATAACATTTGTTAAAGTTACTATGATGTGTTCTCAAAATGCCTTAAAGGCTCGAATGCAGCAGAAACCAAATCTCCTGAAAAAGTGAACAGCACTTTACTCTGTCTCTTTGGGTTTTTCTTTTGGACTACCCTGGTGAAAAAAACAGCTAAAACCAGCCTAGGCTGGTTGGCTGGTTTTAGCTGGTCAACCAGCCTGGTTTTAGCTGGTCATAGCTGGGAGGCAGGCTGGTTTTAGAGGGGTTTTGGCCATTTTTCCAGCCTGGCCAGGCTGGGAGACCAGCTAAAACCAGCCATTTCCAGCTTAAACCAGCTAAGACCAGCTGGTTTTTTCAGCAGGGTATAATTCTAAGAGTATGCGTTTCCTTAACTTAACTTAAACCAGTCAAATGAACCTCATTAAATATTGTGGCTGGCTGAAATGATTGTTATCTTTGATCAAATAGTGGGGCTGTGTGTGCCATAAATACAGAGATTTCCACAGGACTGGAAGTGTCCAGCTCTGCCTGGCTGGCGATCACACTCTGATAGACCCGTCAGCTTGTGTTTGTTGTGTGGGCCTTTTACAATCACAGTAATTATTCATGACAGGTGCTGCTGTGGAGCTCTGATGCATTCAATCCAATCAGCAGCACCAGGTCCCCCAAAATCTGACCATGTAGAGATGAACAACCGAAGAGAGAAATAGTGGGGAAACGACTGAAATAAAACCATGTTCTAATAAACAGCGTTCTTACATGCTTATAAAAAAGCTACGGTGCGTTTTCACATACGTTATAGCTGGATTGAAAACAGACATACGGGGAGAGTGTGTGTTTATGTCTGTTTGTGTACATGTGTTGTGTTTCGGTTTATGAAAGCAACAGAGCGTGAAATAATGAATCCACTGTGACTGTGTCATGAACACATTGTCTGCAAAGCCTCCCACCTTTGTGTTGGCATCTACGGGCCTTTATGAGACTGACAGAGAGAGAGGGTTTGTGTGCTTGCGTGTGTGTTTGTGTGTATGTTTGGTTGTGACATATTTTATTGTTATCTTCTCTCCCAGGCAGTGCCAGAGGATGAGCGGCTGGCCATCGCCATCATTTTGGTCATGTGGGTCTCAGCACTGGCCTCTTCTCTTATAGACAACATTCCCTTTACTGCCACTATGGTAAGGAACACACACACTCCTTCAAGCATTTGCACGCAAAGTAAACAAACTAGCTTTAAATCACACACTTGTTTGTCTGACATCTTTAGTACTCTGACCTTTTTTAATTTTAGTACTTGTATTTTTTTTTTTTAATTTAAAGGTTGCATCAAGACATTGATGGTAAATTCTATGATTCTGTAAAACTAAGAATTATAATGTTATTATTTTAATCTTTTAAACTTAATACTGATTTTTTTAAGCAAAGATGTCTCTTATGCTTACCCAGGTATTTATTTGTAAAATATTATTACAATATAGAACTGTTTATACATTTTCGACATATTTTAAAATGTCATTTATTCCTCTAATATTCTGATTGGTGCTCAAGAAACTTTTCTTCTTATTACCAATATTTGTGACCCTGGACCACAAAACCAGTCTTAAGTAGCACAGGTATTTTTGTAGCAATAGCCAAAAATACATTGTATGGGTCAAAATTATAAAAATTTTTATGCCCAAAATCATTAGGATGTTAAGCAAAGATCATGTTCCATGAAGATATTTTGTACATTTCCTACCCTAAATATATCAAAACTTAACTTTTGATTACTAATATGCATTGCTAAGAACTTAATTTGGATGACTTTAAAGGCAATTTTCTCAATATTTAGATTTTTTTGCACCCTCAGATTCCAGATTTTTAAATAGTTGTATCTCAGCCTAAAACCATAAATCAGTGGAAAGCTTATTTATTCAGATGATGTATAAATCTCAATTTAAAAAAAACAGACCCTTATGACTGGTTTTGTGGTCCAGGGTCACATTTATGTTGATAACATAAAACATTTTTTCAGGATTTTAATTGTTGCTGTCATGCAATGAAATAATATTTGATAAAATAATGTAATAATATAATATAATTTTGTATAAATTGCACTTTTTTTAATCTCACCTGATCATTATCACAAAATAAGACAGGATGATCAGGCATCTGATGTGACCCACGATGGTCTTGGATGAATCTGATTTATATCATGATAATGTCCCTTACTTAACTTGAGGGATTGCCATATTTTGCTTAGGGACCCTGAATTATTGCCAGAATGTAGAGTTCTTTAATTTTAACCCCTGTAAGTAAAGTAAAATGTGAAAGGCAGTGGCTACATGCACTAAATGCAAATAGCATATGCAATAGATACTATTTACACTAAGTGCAAATAGTGATGGGTGCTATTTACACTAGAAAATAGCAGTATTTATTTATTTGTTTATTTAACAGGGACAGTGTATGGCCCTCAGCCTTACCAGAATTAGCTACAAGCTAAATTTCATCTGTAGTCCCTGGGCAGGAAGAAGTAACATACAGTTAATCCAACAAACACATATAAATATGCCATAAAAGCATCATCACACAAGTAGCCTTTCAAACAACAACAAAGTTTCACACTCTTAAAAACACAATAAAACACAACAGCAGGACAAATAAAATTCTATATTAATAGACGCAACAATGCAATGTTAGGATATGACAATAAAGAGTTTTTGGAGTTTATGATTGATGGGTACATGATTGAGTAGATTTAAGCCATGATTTTATCTTATATTTAAAAGCAGTAAATGAACTGATGTCTCTGATTTTCTTAGCTACTTAGTGCAAGTGGCAGATATTTGCACCTCAGTATTGTAGCACATTATAAAACAGTATGCAATAATAACGTATTGAGTGTAAATGATCATTTTTATTAAAATTCATAAATGGATGCAATAATGGGACAATAATGCCCTTCATATACCTACCACTAACTGATAACCACCGGTGAGGCACTTTATTGTACACTTTTCGATTATTTCCTTCATTCTATTGAAAATAAGTGCCTTTCCGATCTGATATGTGATGTGAAAAGGGACAAAAACTTTTTGCAAAAGGTGGATTCGAACTCGGGTTGATTGGCGTCAAAAACTCAACATTACGTGTTTTTTCATCTATGCCACTGGAGCTCAGTCAGATGCTCCAAAATGTGAAATGTCCCAGTATTCTATTAACAATATTTATCTACTTAATATTTAACTAGAAGATTAGAGCTGTTTTATAATTATAAATGAATTTGAAATATGCTTTTCAAATAGCTTTCGTATGGCATGTCACACTGCAGGACACCACTTGCCATGTCGTGTCAACTGCCCACATTATGTTGACAAATAGGTGAAACTAGTGCACCTCATCCTCTATAGTCAGCTGAAACGTGTGAGAAACAGTAGTGAGTGATGCTGTGCTATTAGAGCAGCGCATGAATCATGTGCATCATGAAGAAACACGTGCTGTGAGCTGATATGATGAACATGGCACCAAACAGACAGGGCTGTGCTGCCGATCGCTTACTGCCAAATGAGCAGAAGGGAAGAATGCAGGGCAGATGAAGAGACAAGTCACTCCAGAAATCACTTAGCATTTCAAAAGCCTTTTCATTTCCTTCTTCTTTTCCACACATTTCATTTGATCTGTCTATTTTGCCCACTTTTCTAGCCTTGTGTGTAGTAGGGATGGGCAGAGCTACATTAGATTATGTCCAGTGTGATTAAAGGTGACATACAGTGCCTTGCAAAAGTATTCATACCCCTTCATTTTTTTTCACATTTTGTTTTGTTGCAGCATTATGTTAAACTGCTTTAAAGCAACACTAAGTAACTTTTCCCTCAACGCTCCTTCTACAGGTTGGAAGCAGAATTGTCAACACTAAAGAGTTGTTTTTACCTTAAAATAATGTTTCCGAACTCGTGTCAGTGGTTCATCAACTCATAACAGGGTGAAACGGCACTTTCGTATTCGCTTTGCGACCCTCTATCGGCCATAACAGCACTATGTAAGTTTGGGTCGTCGGGTCACGGTTTTGTAGTTCAAATGAGACTACAAATGCGACTTGCTTTACGGCAGGCTTCACAAAAGGTTTTCATACTTTTATAAAGTCATACAACATACTCTACCTTGTCACTGGACATAGTTATTTCCAAAGCCGGTCCTGGATGGCCTCCAAACAAATAACGTGCATGTGACGCGACGGTAGGCTAAATTATTTACGACAGCGGTAATGGACAATTCCGCTTCCAACCTGTAGAGGGAGCGTTGAGGGAAAAGTTACTTAGTGTTGCTTTAAATTAGTTTTTCCCCACATCAATTTACACTCCATGCACCATAATAATGACAAAGCAAAAACCAGATTTGCAAATTTTACAAATTTATTAAAAATAAATCACTGAAATAAGTACATTGCATAAGTATTCATACCCTTAACTCAGTACATAGTTGAAGCACCTTTACAGCCTCAAGTCTTTTTGGGTATGATGTGACAAGCTTTGCACATCTGCATTTATGTGCATAATGGCAATTATCTGCATAATGGCAATTATCTGCCATTCTTTGCCTCACCTTTTCAACTCTCAAGCTCTGTCAGCTTTGATGGGGGCTGGCAGACATTTTCTAGAGTCCTAGTTGTTCCAATCGTCTTCCATTATGGATAATGCTTCTGTGAACCTTCAATGCAGCAGATTTTTTTCTGAACTCTTCCCTAGATCATTGCCTTAACGCAAGTCTGTCACTGAGCTCTACAGGCAGTTATCTTGACTTTAGGACTTGGTTTTTGCTCTGATTGTCAGGAAAAAGAGTCCGGATTCAATAGCGAAATGCAGTAACAACAGTTTATTTAAATTAGACAGGGAAATGATGATAGAGGGTCAGAAAGCTGGTCGAGCCGCGGATGGAGGAAGCTGGTAACGCAGGAACCAGTAGACAACCGAGTGCAGATAGCCAGGAAGCAGGAAGGACGAGGAACCATGAAGCCGGAATCCAGACGAGGCGAACACAGAGGGAAGAAACACAGGAGACAGCCACGGCGAGCAACAACACCAAACGATCTGACAACAGAGGACAAACAGAGCCGATCTTAAATAGCAGTGCTGATGAGCCGCAGCTGAACCCGATCAGCTCATCAGCGACAACCAGCCACACCCACGCTCACACACACACACACACACACACCAACAAACAAGCACACTCCCAACATACACACACGCAAAAATGAGTGGGTGAACCCATAAACCGTGACACTGATATGCATTTTCAGCTGTTAGACCTTTTCTGAGAGGTGTGTGCCTTTCTAAATAATACTCATTCAAATGAATTTGCCACAGTTTAACTCCACTCGAAGTGTAGTAACATCTAGAAGCAATATGAATGCTCCTGAGCTAAATTTCGAGTGTCCCAGAAAAGGGTATGAATACTTATGCAACAGGATCTTTTCATTTTTTAATTTTTAATAAATTTGCACAAATGTTAAAAACCTATTTTTTTCTTTGCCATTATGGAGTAGGGAGTGTAGATTGATGTGGGAAAAAAGTAATTTAAAGTAGTTTAACATAAGGCAGCAACATAACAAAATGTGAAAAAAATGAAGGGGTATGAATAATTTCGCAAGGCACTGTATCATGAAAATCTGAATTTTTCTGAGTTTAAGTGCTATAATTGGGTTCCTGGTGCATCTACCAACCTAGAAAACGTGAAAAAGAACAACCCAGTAACTTTGTTTTGGTAAGCCTTTCTCTGCAAGCTTGTGAAAAAACAAGCTGTTCAGATTTCGCTCTCTAATCACAACAGATTGGGCCATTTTAGGCTCACAGAAATGAGGGTTTTAAAGACTGAATCTTTGAACTGCTTTGAACAAATCGTTTGACAAACGTTGGAAAATGAGGTGATAATAAATGCATGTTTTGAGAAAACAAAAGCATTTTTGTGGCATGTAAACCTATTGTAGAAGACAACCAAAACTATATTAGGAACCTAAAAGTGCCATAACAGGTTGACTCTTTGTGACTAGTCGATTTTTAGATTACTAGTTAGCCACTGGGACTTGCAGCTCTGTCTTATTTTGTCTTATTCCTGCTCGCTGTCTATCTCATTCACTCATTCCATCAAAAAAGGAGAGATAAACAGAGTGAAATGTACTTGAGCTCAGCGTACACCTGTGGTGGTAATGGATTGCATTGATTTTACAGGACCCGTCACTGAATAAATACAGAAAAGACTTTTCAGCAGTGCCCTCTCACAATTTGAAGCCGGACTGAAAAGACCATGCAGTTATACACACACTTCATTTCTGTAGAGCACAGAATGTGCCTGTTTTTGACTCTACTAACAGCAAAAATCAGCATGTGCTCAGTTATTTTTAACTACCGTCTTGAAAAGTGGTCTGAATGCTGGGATGCTGGTGTCCTCATCAGACCTTATAACTAGCTTAACCATCAAGCCTCATTTGGTGAACAAGCCTTTCAAGAAAAGAGCATTTCAGTAAAGCATACCAGAATTCATACTGGTCTACGCAGCAAGTTTCCGAGGTTAGACATTTAAATTGCCTGAAGTATTGAATCCATATCACACCATGCATAAAGCAATTTTGAATTGGCTATCATGTGATCACCACTTTTAGGTTCACGTATCAGACTCGTTGTTCTATACATTTTCAAACATGACACAATCACTGACAGCCACATGGAGCATTAAACACCTGATCTGAGGATCAATACAGAAGCTGTTTACTTCTGTCCCTGGACTCATCTGTAAGGGATTATATATGACATATACATGGCTGCAGACATGTCCCTGCTCTCCCTCACCATGTTTGTAGATCTCCTTTGTGTCCCTGGCCATTTGTTGGGTGACTTGCCAAGGATTGTTCTGTAATTGCAATAAGTAAACTGGATCAAAGTGCTTGTTGGATTTAATGAAGGTGATCATTTAACATGAACATTATTGACAGCTCTTAACCTGTATAACCTAAGGTTCTGCCTTTGTGGTAAACCTCTAAACCACAATTGTTCCATAAGTTGGATCCTGAAACAGATCTACACAAAATCCCAAAAGAACCACCTAGAGAGAACCAGCATAGTCTGACTACAATAAAATTCAAATTTAAATAACTGTTTTCCATTTTAAAATATTTTAAATATTTAGTGACATGTAAAAAAAAAAAAGATTACAAGATTAAGTCATAATATTTTGAGAATAATGTCAAAATATTTCGACAATTAAATAAAAATTATGAGAATAAAGTCGAAATGTTTTATATTAATATTATTATTATCTTTATTCTCTAAACATTTCCACTTTATTTTGGAAACATTTAGACTTAATTCTCATAATTTCGACTTTATTCTAGTAATTTAGACTTTAGTCTTGAAATATTTTCAACTTCTCAAATTCTCAAAACAATTTGGCTTTATTTTTTAAACATTTCTTGAAATATTTTGAAATTATTCTCAAACCATTTAGACTTTATTCTTGAAACATTTAGACTTTATTCTCGAAATTTCGACTTTATTCTCAAAATATTTCGACTTTATTCTCGTAATTTCGACTTTATTCTCGTAATTTCGACTTTAGTCTCGAAACATTTCGACTTTATTTTCGTAATTTCTACTCTATTTTTGTAATTTCTTGTATAAATTCTTGACTTTAGTCTTGAAATATTTTGACTTTATTCTCAAAACAATTCGGCATTATTTTCGAAACATTCAGATTTTCTCGTAAATTTGATTTTATTCTCATAATTTTGACTTTAGTCTCAAAATATTTTGAAATTATTCTCGAAACATTTAGACCTTATTCTTGAAACATTTTGACTTTATTCTCAAAATATTTCGAATTTATTCTTGTAATTTTGACTTTAGTTTTAAAATATTTCGACCTGATTCTCAAAATATTATGACTTTAATCTTTAAACTTTTACATTTTTTACATTTTCTTAATGTGGCACTAAAACGGCGTTGTTTATTTCTTCCTGCGATGGCAAAGCTGAACTTACTCCAGCCCAGTGTCATGTGATCCTTCACAAATCATCTTAATATTCTGATTTGGTGGTCAGGAAACATTTCTTATTATTATCAAAAATGTTGAGAATAGTTATGCTGCCTCATATTTTGTACTTTTCTTCAGAATTCTTTGATAAATAGAATGTTCAAAAGAACAGCATTTATTTAAAATAGACATTATTTGTAAAAATGTAAAAGGTTGTGACTTACTGCATTAATGCAATGCTAAATCAAAGTGTTAATTTCTTAAAGAAATACTGAATGGTAATGTACATGTTCAATTTATGATTAATATTTTTCCATTTTAGGTCTTTGGTGTTCATGTAATAAGTGTGATAATAGTTAGTTTTTGCAAAATAAATACCTTCAAATTAAAAGCTGTCTGGATGTACATTAGATTTAGATAATATCCTGACGATTATACCTTTGTACAAGAAGAAATGCCCCTGTATAACTTGTTACAAAGTAGCTGTTAATGTGTAGACAACATAATGAAAGTTTAATCCACATTAATTATCAAACAGTAATTTTAATAAATATACTAACATGAGTTATGATTACAGAGACCATGTGTGATATCTGTAAAACAGTTTCCATGCCACCTGTGTCAAGTTAGGATTTTCCACGCAGATTAAAAATGTGCTATTTGCGCTCCACTGCAAACCTAAAACTGCTATTTTCTTGTCAGCACAAGTGTACGGTTGCTTTGGCTCCTGATGCCCTCCCATCCACGCTGGCGTTGCCACAGCTGAATGAACCGGATGGCAAATGTAGTAGAAAATGTAATCACAGTTGTGCTGTGTAATTTATTCAAGTCGATTGCAGCTGAAGCCGATGTTAGCTGAGAGGCCAGCGTGTAGCGGACAAGTGGCTACACACAGAAATCTTCGAGGCAGAAGACATTTTCTGCAAATATGCAATCTTTAAATTACACCACACTGGTGGGAAGATCGAATGTGTATATGCCTTGAAAAACGGACGCATGCATATTTGTTGTTGTCGTCACAGGGATGCATTCTCTGCTTCTCGCCTTTTCATGCTAAGTACTGATGGCTATAGCCATTGTGGAGTGTTTTTGTCTTGTTTATATCCATGTAGATTTCATGCTTGGGCCAAAGCGGTGACGCTTGGATCAAACATGCCGTTTCATGAGATTTTCATTTGCTGTTTATTCAAGCTCTGTGTCTGTGCAAAATGAAATATGAAAAAGGAATCTAATGTCATCAACTATTGATTTTCTTGTTCTCGACTTGTGGAGCAGAAGAAAATGACTGAATCTGCTAATAGGTTGGACGGCTGTCAGAATTATTGAATATAACACTCTCCGTGACCCCGACATCCACAATGTTTGCTTCTTGGCAGATGTTTGTAATAGACATAGCTTAATTTTTCATTCTTCAAATACACTGAAGAACATTTATATACATTTAAACATAGACGCACTATATATTATATATTTATCTGAAGTGTTTTTCATTTCTTTCACAGATTCCTGTGCTTATAAACCTCAGTCAAGATGCAGATGTCAACCTACCAGTCAAGCCTCTTATTTTTGCCTTGGCTATGGGAGCTTGCCTTGGAGGTCAGTTATATTTTTGTTTGTATTATATATTACATAAAGGTTTTTTAAAAACAAAAATGCCATTACAGCAACCTTGGTTCAAGTGGATTGATGAACTGCAGTGCACACTATACCTTCAAAAGACATTCTTTGTAGCATTTCATTTGAATTGCAAACGACCTCCTATAGAAGCAAAGAAGTAGTTACTTCACCTAAATGTATCTGTGATATATAGCTAGCAATTCAAACTAGTAATTCAAAAATGCCCCTCTTTATGTCAACCGTAATAAACTGTACGTTTTCAATGCCACTAACTTGTTCCTCACTGGCTTTGAAAGCACTAGAGTGCACAATAGATCGCTCTACATTTAGGAATGTTTTGCACTTCCAAGGCCATTCGAAAATGCCTCATTGCCTGTTTGGCTCTAAGGACACGGAGAGAGAGATGTGGCAGTCCTACGGCCTAATCAAAGGAGATGTGTTAGCTCTAGTATCGATCCATGGAATGCTAAGGCAGGCTTCTGGTTTTGCTGTCACGCTGACACTTTTCATATGAAGACCATTCTTACACAAGGCCAAACAGCATGCTTTAAGAAATATGTTTTTTTTTTTGAAAAGACAAACTGATGCGTGTACACTGCCTTTCGAGTTTTAAATTGTTCCAACATATAAGACATTTAGTCATTGAAGGGATAGTTCACTTAAAAATTAATTACTCTTTTAATTACTCGTTCAAGGACCAGAAAGGTAGTAAGGACATTGTTAAAATAGTCTATGTGACAACAGTCTAAAACAGAAATTTCCGACATGCTAAAGACACATCACACTGGCAGGCTTTGCAAGTCTTATGAGATTGAGATGAAATCCTACAACCGATGAAGCCACTTGGATCAGAGGTGGGAAAATAAAATGAAGAACACGTCTAGATGCTCCAGAGTAAATTTTTCTAGACATGCTATTGATGAAGTGATGACCTCTGTCCTTCATCAGAAAGCTATCATGCCTGTGATTTGAGTTGGGACAGAAGTCCCTCTTCGTGCTATGCATTACCAAAGCAGGTGCTACAAAAGAAAACCCCTTGCTAAATCACCTCTGCAATTTAGCACTGAAGGTCATTTCATTGCTGGTACTCTAACAGAAGTGATTGCACAGTGGAGAACTTTAAATTGCAATCAGCATAACAAAAATCTCCTGTGCACATTGGCAGCAAATCAATTCTAATATTCATTTATAAAGATCCGTGTTTGTACAGTGCTGTATTTGTAGAAGACATATAGCGCTATTTAAACATTTACAAATTCTCAGATCTCTCTCTCAAGCCAGGCTCGAGCGATTGGATAGAGTATATATGAAATAATTTGCTAGGCAAACATTCCTTTTTTTCATTAAAAATAAATGAATGTCTATGTTTATTCAGGCTATCCGAGTTATACAAGACAGTAATTAATTTTTCTTTTTTTTTCTATTCCCAAAGGAAATGGGACACTGATTGGAGCATCTGCAAATGTGGTGTGTGCTGGGATTGCTGAACAGCATGGTTATGGATTTTCCTTCATGGAGTTCTTCAGGTATTTGTGTTGGGCACACATTTATTCTTCCACAAGTTTTATTAAAAAATAGTGACTCTTTTGCAACCAACTGGGGTATGAAACTCAAATTCGATGCAGATTTCCTGCTTAAAGAGAAAGTCATTTCAGTATTTAAAAAATTATTTAGTATGCTACAGTAAGGTTTCCACCTTACCAAACCAAAAATTAGCAAAATAATAGGATAGCAAAATAAAGTAAAATGTGACGTGTTATACTTAAAAATTCTTCATACAGTGGACTACCAGTAAAATTGATAAAAAATTTGGGACCAAAGATTATTCAGACACTTTGATCTCACCATGTTTTGCTTAATTTTTTTTTTTTAATTGCTAATGCAACCTTTTTACACCACAGACTAAACAAAATTAAGCATTGCTTGGTAATTTTTCAACAAAGTATTGATAGTTGTGTAAAACTAACAATTGTCTGAATTTTTGGTTGATTGTAATCCATTACATACCTTTCTATCAATGTTATCTGACAGTATCAAGGTGAATTTGTTCTGACACAGTTTAACTCTGAGTTCTTGTCATGTTTTCTTATCATTTTCTAAACTATAGCAAATAAACTGTGATAATGTGAGAAATGTAGGTGTCTGAATAAATTTTGGTTTGACTGTACATGTGAACTAACAATGAAAGAATAATTTTAAAACATTTATTAATCTTAGTTAATCTTATTGTTAATTCATTTTACTAATACATTATTAAAATCAAAAGTTGCATCTTTTAAGATTATTTAATGGATCTGAGCTAACAATTACCGGTTAACAGTTAACTAATGTTAAAAAAGACTATTAGCAAATGAATTGAACAAATGAATGAACTGTTAACTAGACTGTTAATAAATGAAATACTTAATGCTATTTCTTTTTTCACTTTTTATAGCACATTTACTAACGTTAAAGAGATAGTTCACCCAAAAATGAAAATTCTGTCATTAATTACCCTTATTTCATTTCAAAACTGTAAGACTTAGTTCATCTTCAGAACACAAATTAAGAAATTTTTGATGAAATCCGAGAGCTTTCTGACCCTGCATAGACAGCCATGCAACTACCACGTTCAAGGCTTAGAAAGGTAGTAAGGACATCAATAAAATAGTCCATGTGACATCAGTGGTTCAACCTTAATTTTATGAAGCTACGAAAGTACTATTTGTGCACAAAGAAAGCAGAAATAGCAACTTTATTCAACAATGTTTTCTCTTCCGTGTCAGTCTTTATAGCCTCTTAAAATTAAGGTTGAACCTGTTGTCTATGCAGGGTCAGAAAGCACCTGGACTTCATCAAAACTATCTTAATTTGTGTTCCAAAGATTAATAAAGGATTTACAGGTTTGGAAGGACATGAGGGTGAGTAAATGATGGCAGTTGGAAGTTTCTTTTTTCTGTGAACTACCCCTACTAATGGGACCTTAGTGTAAAGTCAGTTTTTTTAATGCCAGTCTATTATTTTTTGTATTATCTGTTATACACTCTACGATCAGTCACTGGATATTTCGTTATGTGGTCTCTTCCTAAGTGGGCAGTTCTTAGCCAGAATAAGCTGCGATGAGCACCAGACTCTTTCAGAGGAAAATAAATAATTTCCTCTGTGTCAAAGCTAGTATTGCTAGCAGCAAAATTACCCAGGAGTGCCCTTGTGCAAAAGTCAATCCCCTAGCTATATGTCCAGATGTTTATAGCCTTTCATGTACTCTTACTCTTCAGGGAAAGCTGTGATTATTCCAGCCAGATCTGTTGGCCCGTGGTAGCTTAAGTGGGGTCTGTTTCAGGGCACACTTTTTCTCAAGCAGCTCCTGCAGGGTGCTGCTTCCGGTCATGTTCTTACTTCTCTTCACTTTTTAAAATACACCATTTAAAGGTGGAGCAATATTGCAATCAAAAAGAGAACAGTATAACCAGCAGTTACAATCAAAATGCCACTCAACTCAAGGGTATAGTTCACCCAAAAATGAAAATTCTGTCATCAAACCCATAAGACCTTTAGATCTTTAGAACACAAATTAAGATATTTTTGATGAAATCCGAGAGCTTTTTTTTTGGGTGAACTGTCCCTTTAATATATGTAAACATTGTGTCATAAAATATCCTGTATGTATGGCCTTCTTTTTTTTATTCGAGATGATTTGTTGCTGAACACATTTGTCTTTGCACGCTCCATGTAAAATCAGTGTAAACTGATCATGTTCATCATGTTCCAAAAATATCCCTAAGTGTGTCTCTCTTTTTAAGAAGTGACAGACCTAGTTTTAGAGAGACTCTTAAGACAGCTTGATTTCAAGCACTCTCTAGCGTATCAACAAATACATCTGAATGTGGAAAAGGAGCTGCTTGCTGATTACCTCTTGGTGAGAGGCTTGCGGTGATATTCACCGTCTCTTTTGATTCGGTTCTCCCTGCTTGTTACCACCTGCTCGATGGAAGTGCTTTCCATGCAAATACAGATGCATGCAGATATCTGGCTTTCTCCCAGTTGGTGGGGCGTTGGTGGTCAATGGTGAAAAAGAGGAAGTTGAATGCACATCTGATTGGACTGTGAAATGATCCCGGTGGGAGACAGTGGGGTCTTTCAATCGGAGGATATAGAATTCAGAAAGGAAGTTCAGACATGCCTAGCACAGAGCCAGACATGAAGGCACTTCACACTTTCACTGATACCTTTGGGATTTTGTGTCTTTGGATTTACTTAAATACTGCTTGTTTTGATATTGGCACAACCCCTCTATATTGTTTAATGCGTCTGATTCTACATTAATTTCTAGTTACTATCCAATGTTTTTATTTTACTTTTTATATGTTAATGCTTTCATTAATGTAATTGGTAGCACTTTACAGTAAGGAGTCATTTGCTATCAGTTTACGAACAATGAACAATATATTTATCACACTATTTTTGTCCTTGGACCACAAAACCAGTCATAAGGGTAAATTTTTCAAAATTGAGATTTATAAATCATATGAAAGCTGAATAAATAAATACAACTATTTGAATCTCTGGAATCTGAGGGTGCAAAAAAATCGAAATATTGAGAAAATCACCTTTAAAGTTGTTTAGTGATGCATATTACTAACCAAATTTTTTTTATATATTTACTGTAGGAAATGTTCAAAATATCTTCATAAAACATGATCTTTACTTAATATACTAATGATTTTTGGCATAAAAAAAATATAAATTTGACCTATACAATGTATTTTTGGCTGTTGCTACAAAAATATCCGTGCTATTTATGACTGATTTTGTGGTCCAGGGTCACATTTATTAATCTTCGTTTATTTTAGTTAGTTTTTTATGTTAGTTCATGTTAGTTCACAGTGCATTGACTAATGTTAACAAACACAACTTTTTAAATAATGATAAGTGATTTTAATAATGCACTTGTAAATGCAGAAATTACCTATAACTAAGACTAATAAATACTGTAAGAGAATAATAGTTCATTCTAAGTTCATGGTAACTGATGTAGTTTACTAATAAACCTTATTGAAAAGTATTATGTAACGGATGTAATTTAAATGTAATCTAATTGAAATACATTTGGGAGGCTTTTTTTTGGCAAATATGATTTATGCAATTAATTGCAATCAATTCTGTCAATTAATTGGCATATTGTGTATTTAATTAGATTTAGATTACATTTGTTAGGTCATAAATTATCATTTTGACTTTTTTGTTAACATTAGTCACTGTATTATGAAAAAGCATGAATTAACATGAATTAATATATTATATTAACTTTATTGTTAGTTCATGATACCTAAATGATACCTAATGCATGAACTAATAAATTTACCTTCATTGTAAAATGTTACTTAAATAAATAAATGTCAATTATGTTTATATATAATATTGTACAGAACAGTTTATAATATATAGACATTATTATTTAAAATTAACATTTTATTACTTTTCCATGATCTAACAATCCATCTTCATTAACAAGCAATCACTTACTATTTTGTAGGCCCTTTGCTTGTCTGTCTAAGTGGCCATGGCACTTTTAAACCCTGAGACAGGAGAAATCAATGGCATTAGACAGAGCCCAAGGGCCCTCGGCTCCTCGGCTCAACACAGGGAAGGACCGGGAGCTCAGTCTAAACGGCACATCAGACAGGGAGATAAGGCAGATCAATTCAAGCTAATCTTAGGAGTGATTCCAATCCGCCCTAGTGTTAGCAAGAACCTCAGATTCTCCCTCGCTCTTCACTTTTAGTTGAACGGCTGCCACTTGCTTCCGATTCTGTTTCAGTAATGAAGTACCTCTGCTAAGCCAAAGACCTGCTCGCCGTGTGCACTCGTGAGACATATTCTTGGATTCCCTCCTTCCTTGTTCTAGGGCCCACAGGACTGTCCAGAGGCAGGTAGAGCAGCTGGGCGACTCAGGGCTGAGCCAAATGGGGACGGGCTGGTGGCAGCGGGGTGGGTGAGGGAGGAGGAGGCAATCGCCTGTGGGATCTTATTTTTTTGGCAGTGCTAGGAAAACAAACAGGGTGGTAGCAGATGTTTGAGTAATTGCTCATTCATCATTAACCTCCCTCCTGCCTGATACTCACAGAGAATTCAAGTCATCCTTATCAGCCTCTGCATGTCATCTGAACCGCTTCTATACCTCTTCAGGTAGAGACTCAGAAGTAGATAAATTGCGACGTAATCCTGAACTTCAGAGTGTTTGCTTTTTGTATTTTGGGGCCTCATTTGTATGCCCTGTGGTGGTTAGAACTTTGTGATGAATGGGTAAGTCTTCAGCTCAGCCTGTAATTGGCTGATTGGTCGGTTGCTATGGGGATGAAGGGGGGACTGAGACTTTCTCTGGCACTCTGGTAAGAAACTAGTGATGGAACACCACTGAGCTTCAGCATGAGGGCTTCACAAAGCAGCCGACGTTGCACAACACTGTTCCTCTACTGATTTGTAGCAAGATCACCTGCAGACTCATTTATTTTATTCACAACCACAAGTCGCAAGTATGGTATCTAAATCATACTTTTTTCTAACACTGTTGGGATCAGATGATACAGTTATTGCAGTCTTTGAGTTTCACCAACTCAACAATCAACTACTGATGTGCACAGCTGCATGGATTTAACTAGGAATTTGGTCACACTAGTTTAGGGAACAATTTTCAGTAACTAGGGGCCTGTCCACACGGAGACGCGTTTCGCTGTATACGTATACATTTTTTTATCGTATTGGCGTTTCATCCACACGGATCCGGCGTTTTAGGAGACTGAATCCGCTATTTTTTGAAACCGGGTCCCAAAGTGGATAAATCTGAAAACGACACCCTCGCGGTTTCGTGTGTACAGCCAATACGTATATTTTGTGAAACGATGATGTCATCACATCACGTGTCGGCTGCGTCACACGTAACAGCAACAACAATAATGGCGGACTACATGATTGTGTTCGTGTTGCTACTAAGCCTACTAGCTTTATTACAGCTAAATCTATTCAACTTATCTATTCAATCTATTCAATCTATTCAACAATCTTCTATGCAACTTTTATGAGCAACAAGCGATAATGTTCGCATCTTCGTCTTCTTCTTCTTAGTTCGTATACAGCGCGCAAGGTTATGCGCATGCTCAAAGTCTTCTTCTCCGTGTATAGCGTATCTCTATGGCAGAATTACAGCACCCCACACTGGTCTGGCATATATACTACACCGTTTTCAGTGGTTTCGTGTTTACGGAATTTTTTTTTAGAACGAGGAAAAAAAAATGATCGGATAGGGAACGCACCGGCTTCGTGTGGACGGAGTCTAGTACTTAAGGGTTAGTTCACCCAAAAATGAAAATTAGCCCATCATACACTCACTCTCCAGGCGTCTTAGATGTATATGACTTCCTTCTTTCAGACAAATCCAATTGGAGTAAAAATTATCCTGGCACTTCCAAGCTTTGGAATTGCATAGGCGGGTATTTCTCTTCGTCAGTCTAAAACAAGTTCAATAAAGTGCATTCATCCTTAAAAGTGACTCACATGGCTCCAGGGGTGAACAAAGGCCTCCTGTAGTGAATTGATGCATCTTTGTTAGAAAAATATCCATATTTAAAACATAAGAATCACTTTAATCTAGCTTGCGCCGGCTTTGTGCATCCGTCACTCGAAAGTGACAAACGCTTCATGGAGAGAGGTAAACACAGCACAGGTCACGAATTAGAAGTTCAAAACGAGGATTTATAAAGACAAATGTTGGAGGATTGCTTCTTTTGCTCCTGTAAACAAATGTTGGTTTGTACGAGACTCATTGGCGCATACGCAGTGCTGACGTCCTATGTCATCTGCCCGGAACTGCTTTCGTGTACGACCAGCAGCTGCAAGCAAGATTAAAGTGATTCTTACGTTTTAAATATGGTTATTTTTCTTACAAAAATGCATTGTTTCACTACAGGAGGCCTTTATTCACCCCCCGGAGCCGTGTGAGTCACTTTTTTTATGGATGGATGCACTTTATTGAACTTGGACTGACAAAGAAAAAACACCTGCCAATAAAAAAATCTTACATATTGTGCCTTTAATATGTGCTTTATAAGTGCCAATTAAAATAGCCAATATATTAGTAATATGCATGCTAAAAAGCAACTAGTTAATAGTGAAAATTGGTCCCCAAACTACAGTGTTACAAGCAGGGCCTAAAACTAACTTTTTACCACATCTGCCAATGACCGGTGACAAAAGAAAATTCACCAGCCAAAATTTTTTTTACCGGACATGAAACTCTTTTTGCCAAAACAGGCAGTTACTTTAATTATATGCATTTATGGTGTAATTACTACATTTTTAAGTCAGTCCATGTTCATATTTAGTGCAAACAATGAGCTGTCACTTTAATTCAGAGCGTCCAGCACAGCAAAAGTGGCCTGCATACTATGCATTTCAAACTATTCTATACTATATGTGCATACGATCCATGATACAGTAGTAGTAATTTTCAACACTATTTAGGGCAGATAGGGTGAATAGTATGCACATTGGGACGCAGGGATAGACTCGATCGCTGTACTGCAGACGCACCGCTCCTGGAACGGATTGCCGGACCGCAACTGTGTGCAACGTGATTGCTCAAATCCGTTAACGGGTATGTGTGAAACAGGCGTAAATTATCAAATACAAGCCTGTCTCTCTTTTATCCATTGTCAGTAAAACACCATCTCTCTCTAAAACACAGAGAACCATCATGACTTTCTGATGTTTGCATTCCGTTTATCATGTTTGCGGTCCGTTCCGGCGTAAGCCCATTATGTGTCACCACGTTCTCATTTTATGAAGAATAAGGAAGGGAAACGTTCTGCTGAAATAAAGCAGCGCCAGCAATATTTTCTCAGGTAAAAGCTATAGAACCGTGTCTAGGGGACAAGGTGACCATCACACTCTTCGGACTATCAGCCCGTTTGTAACCCATTATTTGATTCGCTCTTGTGGCTTATGGCAAAACAGCTAACCAGTCACGATGATCTCATCTTCAGAAAAGATTATTTTATTCGCTTACGTCAGAAACAGTGAATCTCTTTAAAAACTGGTTGTTGTTCTTATTACAATGCATTTGGCAAAAGTGTTACCCGCCAACTAGCGACTAGTGCGGTTACATACACTCGCCAACGCTGATTTTTACTTGCGTTTGACGCTTGGCGAGTGTTAATTTTAGGCCCTGGTTACAAGTAATTTTTACTATTCACTTTATCAGAATTAATTTATGTTAGTTTATCCCAATAAATAAAGGATAGTTTTATTTTGTAAAGAATTCTAAGAGCTTTCTGACCCTGCATACAGAACCATAACTGACACGTTCAAGGCCGAGAAAGGTTGTAAGGACATCGATAAAACAGTCCATGTGACATCAGTGGTTCAACCTTGATGTATAGAATATATACAATGATTGCATGCCATTACTGTGCTTTTCTGTGAAAGTTCAAAAGCAACTTCACTGCATTCCGTGTTGCTCTCTGACAATAGATTTAATCTAAACTTCCTGCTTGCACCAAAAGTCTCGGTCTGATCTGTCCAATTATATGTGATGGGAAGTCTTCCATTGGTGTTCAGATGAGTCCACATTTTATTAAACTGTGCATCACTCTTTTTCCCTGTCAATCTCCTACCCTTTTCCACTCACCCCAGCCTATCCCAATAGTGGCGATATTGGCTTGTGATGACTCGCTTGGCTTTGAAGCCTTGCTCCTCTGACCTCCATATATACTTTTTCTTAGAAAACCATCACTGATTGTCTTCGGCGTAAGGAGGGTAGTCTGAATGACCAAGGCTTTGGGGACCTGCTCTTAAACTGAGCATGTTTACCACACCAGGGCAAGTTGCCTATATTGAGCACTTGCCTTTTTTTCTCTCTCCAGCATCCATCTTCTGCTGGCATTTTTCGTCTCCGGCCAAGCCCTCTGAGTGAACTGCAGAATTAATGAAGTGACATATGGAGACGTAGCCTGACCAGCTGTAAAACTTTAATGATGCAGAGCTTGTAAATCCATGGTACACTTAGTTACCTCACATTATTGGTAGGATATATGTCTGACTCTTGACATCTTTTACACATAAGTGTGACCTGAGCAGCTCTAAAGGGAAGAACCTAAATAAAGAAATGAACTATAACAGTTTGATTGCATATTGTATATTTTGACTACTTGCTTAGCTTTTTGATAATATGAGTGATATTTGAGTGGGAGTAGTTAAAGACTCACTGATTTTAATGCAGTCCTTTTTACTTTACATCACTGAAAAGTAATAATTTAGTAAGGTACTTTTGATGAAAGGAAAACTGAGGGCCAGTAATTCATGTATTTTATACAAGATATATATTTTCATCTGAATGTGTGTGGTTTAGATTAAGATGCGTATAAGTATAGATGTATGCATTTGCATACAAATGCATCAGCATTTTCATTAATGCTGAATTAATTAAAGTGCAAAACACTTCCAGCAAAGAATCCATGAATACCATCGACTTGCTTCAGGGCAGATAAACAGTCGATGTAACTAAAAACAACAGAGACAATACTGGCTGATTTACTTGGAAAGGGCCTCATTCTGTTGTTTCCAATAGACGAAGGCCTCTTTCCTTTTCTGCAGATCTCCCACGTCATGTGATGTAATTAGCATTCCCATTTACAGCCGCTGTGTCTCGATACCCCTGTAGCACAGACAATACCAAACCTGTGCTTGGAGACTGCAGGTGAGTAATCTGCATTTGGCACCGAATCAATTACTTACCCTGTATGGTAAATCAAGAACAATGAGTCCCATTCTGCATAGACCACCACAGACATCCTCTCCTCAAGATGTAATAGCTGTACACAACTCAACACCTAAAGAGAAAATAATAGAGCAGATCTTTTTCACGGCCTCAGTCAGGCACCTTCTGCTACCTTCTGGCTTTAAAACAATATTGAGTGTATTTTATAACAATACAACTATTTATTTCATTGTTGTGTAACATATTGTGTAAAGACAACTTTCCAAGTGCAGGGCAAATTAGGAAATGGGAAGAAAAGGCTTATAGCAGAGAGCAGACACAATCAAACATGGACGTGACTCTGTTCTAAACAGATTGAATGGAGAAATGTAGTGTGCACAGAAGATATACAAAGAAAGATTGCAACCAAGTATGTATTTATAAATGTGTTTTTATATATTTTTGTCTGGAAATGTGATTTTGCTTAGGGTTTTTTGTGCTGTGCTTAATCTATCAAGCCAAAGAGTTGCCAAAGTGCTGAGATAAAGTTTTTAAGTTGTATTCTTCTTAAAGAACAAATGGTAAACAAAAGTGAAGAGATAACAGAAAGTAGGAGATATGGAAGTACAGTAATAGCTAAAAGTTATAAAAGTAATGTTTTTCTTAGTTTTCAGTCTATCAAAGTGTTCTTTTCAACTCAGGAGATTTTTATTTATTAGAAGCACAGATACAAAATCATTGCATTATGCATTCAGAATTCCTTCAGACTTTTTATGAAATTTGTAATAAGAAAAGTTTTAGTATTATATTTTAGCTTGAGGCCATCTATATGCTTGTGTTTGCCTAAACAGTGATAAAAATCACTTTTAGCAGATATGCACATTTAAAATGTAAAGTCTTTTTTTCTTTTCCAGGATTTTTTGTTTTTTAATATTAATGGATTGTGGTATGCTACATGGATTTTAGCCAAACTAAATGCTCTCTAGAATGAGACTGTGCCTCCTCTAGTGACCGACTGCCATATACTGCAAATCATAGTTCACTGATGTGAGTTAAAGGATTAGTTCACTTCTAAAACAAAAATTCCTACATCGCTGCAGAAGTACTGACCCAGTGTTTACAAAGTGAACATACAAAGATCAAATGGCCTTTACAAAAAAAGGTAAAACAGCGATGTAGGACGATTTTGAAGTTGAAGAAGAAAATGAATTGGTAGTTTTTCGACATAACCTAATGGTATTGACCCGGATCACACAGACTACGCATGCACATCACAGAGATGAGCCAATGCGATCATTTGAGGTAAAAAAGTATATAAGTTTTCAATTTGTTTCGAAAATAACCGATTGCTTCGCTAGATAAAACACCGCTCTTCCTCGGCTGGGATCGTTTAGAGCCCTTTGAAGCTGTGTATAAACTGCATTTTGAAAGTTCAAACTTGAGGGCACCTAAAATGTTTGTAGAATGTCTGAAGAAAGAAAGACATGAACATCTTGGATGACAAGGGGGTAAGTACATTATCTGTAAATTTTTGTTCGGGAAGTAAACTGGTCCTTTAAAGGTATAGTTTACCCAAAAATAAAAATTCTGTCATTCCAAACCCGCAAGATCTTCGTTCATCTTTGGAACACAAATTGAACTTGAAATTCAAAAGCCTTCTAAACTACCACAGTTAAAGCACAGTAACGTAGTAAGGACATTGTTAAAGTCCATGTGACATCAGCCAAGAGAATACTTTTTGTGGACAAAGAAAACAAAAATAAGGACTTTATTGTAATGATTTCTACTTTTCCGGGTCAGTCCTCTGCCATTTACAAGAGTATCACGACCCTAGTTCTCTTACTGTCTATGGTGGGGGTCAGAAAGCTCTCGGATTTATCAAAAATATCTTAATTTGTGTCCCGCAGATGGGTTTGGAACAACGTGAGGGTGAGTAATTAATGACAGAATTTTCATTTTTGGGTGAACTATCCCTGTAACTCAAATTTTCTTTCTTTTTCATGAAATCTGAGCATATCAAGTGATTGCACTGGGTCCTTAAAGGGCAATGGGTGCAAAATTCACTTTTACATGGTGTTTGCATATAAATGTGTAGCGCTTACTCTATGAAATACCCGGACCAGCGTTTCAGAAGAAAATAGATTCGCTGCTGAGAAAGATGCCACAACAACAGTGATCAGATCTGACTCGGAAGATTTTGATTTAACAAGCGAATTGTATTTGCACAGACCACACTTGGTAAGTTGTTCAACATTTAGAACAGTGACAATGAAAAACAATATGTTTACAAATTTTCAGGCACTTAATTTTCTTTTTGTCTTTGTTTTAGGTTTTAAAAACCTATCTTTGGTTTCTTTTTCCCAGCAAGGTAAGTTATTAACTCACTATTTGTTCCTTTAAATGAACCAACAAAAAACAAACAGCATAAAATCAAAAAATAAATAAAATTACAATTTCAGTTGTAACTCAACAATTTGACAATTTGAATTTTCAATAAAACAAAGTTTCCCTATTTCAACCTTAAATTGTCCAGTCTCTCAGAAAACCAGATTTTGAATTGTCCATAGAGTTTATCCGTCACGAGGAAAGAATGTCTTCATCCAAGAAGGAAGAAAAAAACAGAAGAAAAGTCATTCGATTTCCTACCCTTCGCAGAGTTCACTAAGTGGTCTTTTTTCACAGACTATCCAAGAACGGAATCCAGGGGGCTCGCCAGTCCAAACCCTCCTAAGCACCAACAGAAGGTCGGGACAGATCCAAGATACAGACTTCGACAGAGGATCGACTCATGGAAGAACAAAACCACATCAAAAAACCTGACCTTGAACAAACAAGGTCATAAAACAATAATGAATATCTTCATTGTAACAACAGTCAATAACATTGTATCAAAATAAACTCATGAAAATAAACTAATCGTTGTACATATACACATTTTAAACACAACTTGAATATATGTAAATGAATCCTTCAAATAAAGAATATTTTCTTTATATGTAACATGTCTGTGACTGTTTTTCTACTTTCCAAATACAGCTTTACACAGTTTCACATACATAAATCATACTCACAGATTTAATTCCTCCTATTTCCCTTCTTAAACAATAATAACAATTTGATTTGTAACTAGTAATAAGTCAGTTGACTTACCAAGGAGATCGTTAAATACAGAAATTTCCAGAAGGCACCTCGTCTCCTTTAAATCCGTTTCTTTCTCCTTTTTAATCAAAAATACATGCTGTAAACACTTAAGCATTTCTCTGATGCTTATAAAGTACATAAATATCAGCATATCTTTTGATATTCATGAAATAGAATGTGTTTCACTCGATTACATTACTAATTTGCTTTTATGAGTATTACAAAATAAAGTTTGTCACTTTACTTACAATATCCTTTATCAAAGTTCCTCTAGGAGATCGTTTCTCTTTCTCAATTTCTCATGAAGCAAAATGAAAATATTCTCTTCAGGAATCAAATGCAAAAATAAAGCAAAAACCGTTCTCCACATAAATCGATGCAATTGTTAAGCGAGCTGCTGCTAACTCTGCGTGCATTCCATGTGCGAAACCCGGATATCAATTTCTCTGCCGTGCCGCATTCAGCGCTCTCATTGGTCCTTCTTAAATCAAAGACGGCTGACTATTGGCCACATATACAACCAATTAATAGTATGTGTTTACATAAAATTAAGATTTTCTTTTAGAAATAAACTTATTTTAAATATGTTTTAATACTTTATGTATTATTAGATTTCCACTTAAAATTTATAAATTAGTTTTCTTCCTCTGTTACTCTCTGGTAACCTTGGTTACACTTCCCCCTCCTAAATCACAGCACGTCCCTGTGCGTGGGAGTCACACAGGTGAATCTACACTGGGTCCAGTATTGTTATATGCAATATGATCATGTTCATCTACTGATTCTGATAGTGCAGAGCTCAAGCCTTGCAACAAAGACTGAATGACTGAAATCAATGGATTTCCCAACCGTGCATACTGCAGCTTGTCTGGTGGTCTACTCTGTCTTTTTGAGCGTCTTGGTTCCATATCCCCTGCCTCATCTGCCACCGTTGGAATGTCTGGAAGATGTCTGACAGAGGGTGATGGAGGATGGGTGTTCTCTACATGTGCATCAGGTCCAACTTCATTCACCACTTCAAAGGACTCATCTGGTACCTCGCTTGAGTCATTACATTCTTGCTCTGAGATTACTTGTACTAATTCATCTTCTCTATTCTTTTCAGGCTCAACTCCAGAGGCATCCGGTTCTCCATGACACATCTCAGGTGAGTTTCTCTCTACCCCAATACTGGTTAAGTTTCTTTCAGCAGGTGCAGATTCCCTTAACCGATCCAGGACAACAGATGGCGGACTCTCGGACACAACTTCAGGTAAGTTCCTTGTAACCAATGAACTCTCTGAATGGTGAGTAGGTCTCCCTTCCAGAATAACTTTAGTAGTGAACTCTAATGACTCTCCAGGTACATCAAAGTGAACAGATTCACTGTCTGATTCAGACTGAGAATGCACAGTCTCTTCTTCAGCAGCATTTTCAATTCTGGACTGAGCTCGGGTTCTTGGCCTACGATGTTCTTTCTGCTGGGCAGAATCTGAAAACTCAGTGTTGGGTAAAAACCCACAGGGCAAAAGCAAATCACGATGCAAAGTACGCATCGGACCTTCCTTTCCTTCCGGGCAAACCGTGTAGACTGGGATACCACTGTTTTTCTTTAACACAACATAGACGTTAGGTTCCCATCTGTCCGCTATTTTGTGTTTTCCTCTTAGCCGGACATTCCTTACTAGGACTCGATCACCTACATCCAGAACAGAGGCAACTACATTCCTATCAAACCTCCTCTTATTTCTTCCAGCCACCTTCAAAGCGTTGCGACTGGCAAGGCGGTAGCTCTCCTCTAGCCGGTCCTTGAGAGATTTTACATACTGCGAGTGAGAATGAGAGGAGTCACTGACTGGAAGTCCAAACGCGAGATCCACGGGTAACCGAGGCTGTCGGCCAAACATCATTTCGTAAGGTGAGTACCCCGTCGCATCATTTTTTGTGCAATTGTAAGCATGCACAAGCGGTTTAACAAATTCCTTCCAGTGGGCTTTCTTGTCATTCTCCAGGGTTCCCAGCATTTGCAGCAAGGTCCTGTTAAACCTCTCTACTGGGTTCCCTCTCGGATGATAGGGCGTCGTTCTCACCTTACGGATACCCGCGACTTTGCACAGTTCTTGAATGGTCCGTGATTCGAAATCTGGGCCCTGATCACTATGCAATTTTTCTGGGAAGCCGTAGTGTAGTAAGAAATGGTCCCAGAGACATCTGGCCACTGTTCGAGCCTTCTGGTCCTTGGTAGGTACTGCAATAGCATATCTTGTAAAATGATCTGTAATGACCAATATATCCTTCGTATTGCTATTGTCTGGCTCTACTGTTAAGTAGTCCATACAGACCAGCTCCAGAGGTCTGCTGGTCTTTATGTTCACTAATGGAGCTGCTTTCTGTGGTGGAGATTTTCTCCGAATGCAACGTTCACAGGTTTTTACTTTTCTCTCCACAGCATCAGCCATTTTAGGCCAATAGAACCTGGAACGGAGGAGGTCAAGAGTTCGCTCCAGACCTAAATGACCCATGTCGTCATGTAAACTGGTAAGTACCATCTCTCGAAGATCCTCGGGTAACACAAGTTGGCTCAACTCTCTACCTTGATCCATTCTTTTCCGATATAATACTCCATTCTTCACTTCAAGTTTATTCCACTGTCTCATCCACATAGACATTGTAGGTGACAGGTTCTTCCTACTAAGAGGTTTTTCACCAGACTCTAGGTACTCCAGGACTTCCTTCAACTCGGGATCTGCTCGTTGCCGGTTTACTAAATCTTCCTCAGAGAGGTAAGGGACCACAGGTAGGCCATGTTCAAATTCTTCTCGGAATTCTTGAGGTAATGCATCCGCATTCATCGTCAAGGATTCTGCTAATGTCATCCAAACAGGACAATGTCCATCCTGTGACTGGCTAACCTGATGTTTCTCACACACAGCCTTTACTGCTTCTGGCAGGATCACAGGCGAATGTTTGTCAACTTCAGCTAGATGGTTCAGAGTGAATTGCTTTATTCTCTCCTGTTCTTTTTGGGACTCTAGATCATTCATCAGCTGACCGTTTGGGCGCCTGGACAACCCATCAGCATCCTGGTTTTGGGCTCCTGCTCTATATTGGATCTTGAAATTGTATGTTGATAACCCAGACAGCCATCTATAACTGGTCGAGTCCAATTTGGCAGAAGTTAGGATATAAGTTAAGGGATTACTGTCAGTTACAACAGTAAATTCAGTCCCGTACAAATAGTCGCTGAACTTCGTGGTAATAGCCCACTTGAGGGCCAAAAACTCAAGCTTATGAGCCGGGTATCGGGCTTCACTCTTATTTAATCCACGACTAGCATAAGCAAGAACCCTCAACTGCCCGTCCTGTTCCTGATACAATGCGGCGCCTAAGCCGACAGTGCTGGCGTCCGTATGTAATATATAGGGCAATCTAGAGTCAGCGTATCCCAAAACCGGAGCAGTTGTTAATTTCTCCACAATTGTTTCAAACGCCTCCTGACAAGAAACATCCCATCTGTCTCCCAGCTTCCCTTTTGGATCATAGTATTGTCGGTTTGTGTCCTTACTCTTTCTTCCCTTCCGAAGTGGGGGATATCCTGCCGTGAGGTTGTTGAGAGGCTTAACTATTTTCGAGAAGTCCTGAACAAACCTCCTGTAATATCCGGCAAATCCCAAGAATGATTTCAGCTCTTTAAGAGTCTGTGGCCTTGGCCAGGTTTTAATGGCCTCAATTTTGTCTGGGTCCGTTTCCACGCCATACTCAGAAACAATATGCCCCAAATATCGCACTGATGTCTGAAAAAATTTACATTTTTCAGGCGAAAGTTTCAAGCCATATTCTTTTAGACGTGTGAGGACCTGCACTAGTCGGTGTTCGTGCTCTTCAAGGGTTTCTGAAAAAACTATAAGGTCGTCTATGAAAACTAGCACCTTTTTTCGGTTCAGATCGCCCATACAGCGCTCCATGAGCCTTTGAAAGGAACTGGGAGCATTTGTAATCCCTTGTGGCATTCTATTAAACTCCCAGAATCCTTGGGGGCATACAAAAGCTGTCTTGTGTTTATCCGTTTCCTCCATCTCGATCTGGTAGTATCCCGACTTCAGATCTAAGACGGAGAACCATTTCGAACCAGTTAAAACAGAAAACACCTCCTCCAAATTGGGAAGCGCATAGGCGTCCTTTATAGTTTGTGAATTAAGTTTCCTGAAGTCGATGCACAGGCGCACTGAATTATTCTTCTTCCTCACTACCACTATAGGGGACGCAAATGGGGACTCAGATTCACGAATAATTCCAGCAGCCAACAGATCTTGTAAGTGTTTGCGAACAGCATCGACGTCCTGTGGGTGAATAGGCCTTGGGCGATGTTTAAAGGGAGTTTCATCACTAAGTCTGATGCGATGCTTTACTTTATCCGTGTGCCCATAGTCCATGTCATGTAAAGCAAACACCTCAGACATTGTGTTCAACACAGCTGATATTCGGCTCTTCCACTCTGCTGGTAATGGGGAATTTCCAAAATCAAACTTTATCTGCAAGCTGTCAGAGTTTGTTTGAGTCTGAGAAACATCATGTCCTGGCTTTGTCTCAATTGCACACTGAATAGCATGCATTTCAGCAATCACAGCTTTTGGTGGGACAGCTATGTCATGCTGCGTGTCATTCCTCACCAATACAGGTAAACTAAAGGAGCGCTTAGCAGGCAAAGTGTAAAGACCACTGGCTACCAATAATCCGCCTGGCATAGACGACATTACTGGCTGTTCTAAAGTTGTGAAGTTTTCTGTAGGACAACTACTTAAATGAACAACTCCATCAAGAACAGCTACACTTCCTGCTGAGACAACTTTAGAAGCAGTTCCTGCCAACATTACACATCCCAGGACTTCAGTGTTCATCTGTTTGTGTCTCACATCCAGAATTTTTAGGACCGCTCGATACCCATTAAAAGCTGGACTGAGGTTCTCTGGGTTTTCTTGAGCATGGTTAGCATAAAGAGCATCGAGGGAGTTGGTTCCCACAAGAACTTGGGGAACGTGTATCAAATCAGGGACCACTAGGGCTAAAGTGTGAACTTCCGCTTTTACTCCTAAGAATTCCTTGGGGAATGTCAGAGTGAGTTCTACATAGCCCAAGTAGGGAACTGACTGCCCATTTGCTCCTTCTACTTCCAGTAAAGACTCCAACGACTTCAGAGGGTGACTTGAGAGATGATCTTGATAAAAGGAAAGTGGAATGGTGGTTACCTGGGAACCTGTATCTAGCAAACAATTCACAGGAGTTCCTTCAACAAACAGCTGGGCAGTACATTTCAGGCCAACCAATCCTCTTGGTAATTTTTCCTGCTTCACTGTATCACAACATTTGTTAAACACTCTTTCAGGCTTGTTAGGGCATGTGGGTCTTGCTTCAGTTTCTGTAAGCCCTGCTACAGAGACTGTTTGTAGTTTAACCGTGGGGACGCACCTCGGTTTTTCAGGTCCCACTGAGCTTGTTTCTCTCTCAGCTGATATCGTTTGGTTTCTACTTTGGAAGGATTTGGTTCATTTTCGCAATTAACAGAAATATGACCGTCCTCTCCACATCGAAAGCAGTAGCCTGGACGAGGTCGAGCTAAAGTCAATCCACCACTTCCGACTGATTTACTTTCTTCATGTCTAGCTTGCTTGGGCTGTGACATTGCAGAAGGACTCCTGAACTCAGATGTTCTCCCTGACGGATGTTTCTGTGATTCTGAGACAGTTAATTGGGCTTTTAACTCTGCAACAAGTCTTGTAAGTTCAACAATTTCCTCAACCTCTGAGTTTCTGTTTGGAACCTGCTGAGAAACTGCAGCTTCCACAGCTTGAATCTGAGCTCGCAGTTCAGTCAGTTCTTTTTTTAGTGAAGTCACCTCCATAGCTTTGGAACAAGTGGGCTGGCACTTCTGGTGAGTCAGTGGTTGCATAGAGGCAAGTTGGGCATGAATTTCTGAGATTTGCTTTCTCATGGAATCTGTTTCAGTGACTGCTCCAACGATTGCATCAGGTGAGTGAGCGGACAACTGATGAGTGGCAGCTCGTGGCTTGGAAGAAGCTAGACCTTGTTTAGCCACCCCAAAATAACTTCTCATCCGATCCTCTTTTGAAGCTTGTCTGTCTTCTTCTGTTCTGACAGACACTACTAGTTCCGCAAATGATGGTGGGTTAATCTTTCTTCTTTCTAGCTGAAGATTGGCAATTAAGCCATTATCCCAGCACCCACGGCAGAACTGCTTTAACAAACAGCGATCACGCTCACTCTCTGCAATACCACCCCTCCTTACTGCTGCACTCAACATCACTTGTAATCGATGCAGGTAGCTGGAAGGCTTTTCTCCCTGATTCTGCAGCATCGTCATGAACTTCGCCAGCAACTCTTCTCCATCCTCCACTGATCCATACACTGATTCTAGCAACTCTAAATACACAGAGGGTGATGACTGTGGGCTAACATGTTTGATTACGTCAGCAGCAGGTGGAAGTAAGCTGTCTAGGATTCTTCTTGTACGAGACAAGTCCGAAACAGATGGATCATCCAGAAGGAATCTCACATTTGCTCTCCATGTTTCAAAGTCTGGCTCATTTGGTGGACGTGGAATTTTCCCTGAGAAAGATCTTAGACGCAAAGTGGTATGCTGGGCTGTCACATCACTTGTTCTCACGACATGCTCAACCACAACTCTCTGCACACCTGGAGGATCTATCATATCCATGGTCAGAACTGGACGTGACACCCCCGTAGCTGTAGGATGGTTAATTCCACTACTATCAGATACAGAATTAATCTCATTCTCCTTGGACAGGTTTTGGGGTTTTTTCAGGTTATCACCCAACGATGGAGAAACGTCAGGTGAAAGAACTGCATCTCTACTTTCTCTCATTCTATGTGACGTGGCAGGTGACCCACGGTCATGTACCGAACTGGCAGTGCTGAGTCCCCGAGTTTGGGAGTCTGCTGCAAGAAATCCTTGTCTCTCGCTCAAGCTAGGCAGCTGTTCAGTGGTAGGGCTAACTGACCTCATCTTTACTAACTCCTCTTGAAGCACTTCTTGAAAAGATTTGCCAGTAGCTTTAGCAATGGCTTCCAGCTCTGCCAAATAACTCTTAGTAGCATCATCTTTAGCTACAGGTGAGTATACACTACTCAGGGCACGCACAGTGAAAATGACATCAGCATCTGAAGTGCTAACAATACTTAAGGGCAACAGAGGCTTCAGATTTTCCATTGCAGAACTATGCGCAAACTCTATTATAGCCTGCCTATGAAATTCAGATGTTGGATCATCTATAAGTAGAGTACGACTAATACTGCCATACCGCACAAGCCATGCTTCTAGGTTTTGGTCAGATTCACTCAATGTTATGCCACCAACTATGACAGCATTGGAAACATTCACGTTTTCGTTTTTAACTATATCCATAATGTTAACACTTGGATAACTTGTTTCACAATAAGAGTTGTCTTTGATTTGTCGTATCAAGAAATCACTGTTGTTGTCAGGCAAACAATCTCCTGGACTGGCTCGCCAACTTTTTGTAGCGCTTACTCTATGAAATACCCGGACCAGCGTTTCAGAAGAAAATAGATTCGCTGCTGAGAAAGATGCCACAACAACAGTGATCAGATCTGACTCGGAAGATTTTGATTTAACAAGCGAATTGTATTTGCACAGACCACACTTGGTAAGTTGTTCAACATTTAGAACAGTGACAATGAAAAACAATATGTTTACAAATTTTCAGGCACTTAATTTTCTTTTTGTCTTTGTTTTAGGTTTTAAAAACCTATCTTTGGTTTCTTTTTCCCAGCAAGGTAAGTTATTAACTCACTATTTGTTCCTTTAAATGAACCAACAAAAAACAAACAGCATAAAATCAAAAAATAAATAAAATTACAATTTCAGTTGTAACTCAACAATTTGACAATTTGAATTTTCAATAAAACAAAGTTTCCCTATTTCAACCTTAAATTGTCCAGTCTCTCAGAAAACCAGATTTTGAATTGTCCATAGAGTTTATCCGTCACGAGGAAAGAATGTCTTCATCCAAGAAGGAAGAAAAAAACAGAAGAAAAGTCATTCGATTTCCTACCCTTCGCAGAGTTCACTAAGTGGTCTTTTTTCACAGACTATCCAAGAACGGAATCCAGGGGGCTCGCCAGTCCAAACCCTCCTAAGCACCAACAGAAGGTCGGGACAGATCCAAGATACAGACTTCGACAGAGGATCGACTCATGGAAGAACAAAACCACATCAAAAAACCTGACCTTGAACAAACAAGGTCATAAAACAATAATGAATATCTTCATTGTAACAACAGTCAATAACATTGTATCAAAATAAACTCATGAAAATAAACTAATCGTTGTACATATACACATTTTAAACACAACTTGAATATATGTAAATGAATCCTTCAAATAAAGAATATTTTCTTTATATGTAACATGTCTGTGACTGTTTTTCTACTTTCCAAATACAGCTTTACACAGTTTCACATACATAAATCATACTCACAGATTTAATTCCTCCTATTTCCCTTCTTAAACAATAATAACAATTTGATTTGTAACTAGTAATAAGTCAGTTGACTTACCAAGGAGATCGTTAAATACAGAAATTTCCAGAAGGCACCTCGTCTCCTTTAAATCCGTTTCTTTCTCCTTTTTAATCAAAAATACATGCTGTAAACACTTAAGCATTTCTCTGATGCTTATAAAGTACATAAATATCAGCATATCTTTTGATATTCATGAAATAGAATGTGTTTCACTCGATTACATTACTAATTTGCTTTTATGAGTATTACAAAATAAAGTTTGTCACTTTACTTACAATATCCTTTATCAAAGTTCCTCTAGGAGATCGTTTCTCTTTCTCAATTTCTCATGAAGCAAAATGAAAATATTCTCTTCAGGAATCAAATGCAAAAATAAAGCAAAAACCGTTCTCCACATAAATCGATGCAATTGTTAAGCGAGCTGCTGCTAACTCTGCGTGCATTCCATGTGCGAAACCCGGATATCAATTTCTCTGCCGTGCCGCATTCAGCGCTCTCATTGGTCCTTCTTAAATCAAAGACGGCTGACTATTGGCCACATATACAACCAATTAATAGTATGTGTTTACATAAAATTAAGATTTTCTTTTAGAAATAAACTTATTTTAAATATGTTTTAATACTTTATGTATTATTAGATTTCCACTTAAAATTTATAAATTAGTTTTCTTCCTCTGTTACTCTCTGGTAACCTTGGTTACAAATGTGTCTTAGCAGTGTGTGGACACAACCACCTTTCTTTCTTTCTTTCTTTCTTTCTTTCTTTCTTTCTTTCTTTCTTTCTTTCTTTCTTTCTTTCTTTCTTTCTTTCTTTCTTTCTCACTTACTTACTTACTTACTTTCTTACTTTCTTTCTTTTGTGCTTTTGTGTGGTAAAAATGGACAATACATAAGTAGTGCACTGCATATGATCATATGTCAAAAGATACTGTCTATGATCATAAGACAGTAATTGCAAGATATCTCAAGAGATGTTCTTCATACTAAAAGAATGCAATATTAGGCCACTTACTCTGACGGTTACTGTATGACTGCTTTGATTATATTGAAAGATTCAATTTCACTAAGATAGTACCAAGATTATCAAAGTCATTGAACTGTTTCGAGGCCCATTTGTAATGCTATGCTTAGAGATTATAATTGTACAATTGGCCTGTAATTGTTGAGAAGTGAGCCACTTAAATGATTCTTTTTCAGAGTAACTCGCACTATAACCACTTTTTTAACCTTTATGCAATAGCTTTTAGACGTAATCATGATTGCTGCCCATTCAGACCTTTTATGATCAAAGTTTCATGCTATTACCAAGCTGCAATAAGACCCCCTCTCCATGTCAAATTATATCACTCTCCCATTTGTTTGAAGCGCTGTGAGAGTCTTGGCCACGAAGGAATGCTTGTTAGAAATCGGACTACATGCTAATGGATTTCCTCTTTAACATTCATTTAGGAACAAAGAGAAAAAGGCTTTTAAAAGTTTATCCAGATCCTGATGTTTCAGTAACTGGTCTATTGAGGTGCTGCACTTCTAAAGGCTGTCAACCTCAAGTCTCATGGGATTCTGTGTGTGTGTGTGTGTTTTAGGGCAACTCTTGGCAAATGATTAGGGGCCCATTATTGCAGATAGGGAGGACCTAGATTGGTGCTATTTATAGCTGCTGCCGTAGCGTCACATTGGGAGCATGATGGATGCTGTCAGGCTTCTGTAATTAAGGGAGGGAGTTTAAGTGGCACACCTGGGTATACAGGTTTACAGCAAGGGAAGATCAGTGTTTGAGACTTTTCAAGAGAGAAAATGAGAGAGACTCAGGCTTTCAGAAGAACACACATTTATGTACTCTATGTGTCTATTAGTTTAGATAAAAAAAATTTTGAATGGGTTTTAAAGGAAATAACATTGAATTATTATTTTATTCATCATTTTACCCTGTGACTACAGACTGGTGTTTGCATTGTTTGTTTGTTTGTTTGTTTGCACAATTTTATTCCAATTTCAGTACCACAAGCAAACTAATATGCTATTGTACACACTCCTTTATTAAAAACAGTGATAACAATAAAATAAACGTATATTTAAAATCACTAAATTACCCTACAATGGCACATAGCCACTCAAATGTGTAAGTGTTGCTTCAAGAAAGCATTCAAATAAACAAACAGTAGAACAAATGATTAAAAGCCAGTTTGTCAGTATTATTGTTTGATTAATATTATTCAGTGGCATTTGCAATGCAAGTGTCACGGATTGCAGGAGGGTGAGGAGCCTCAGGGAGAACAAATGGAATCCGGAATTTCAAACAAACAACTTTTAATGAATCAAAAGGGAGAACACAACCTCTTTACACTACATTAATGACTTTAAGACAAGACAAAGAAACTCAGAAAGGGATGTACTATAAATACTAACCAAACGAGAAACTAATGAGGATAATTACTAGACACAGGTGAACAGAATAACCAATAAACTTAACAAGAACAGGAAACAGACCATAAAAGGAAAGACAGGAACTAAGGCTGGGGGAAAACACGGAACATGGATTGTGACAGTACCTCCCCCTCCCGGTAGGCGCGTCTCGCGCCGTGATGGAAACACCGGGGAGGGGGGGCGGGCGCCCTGGAGGCCGTTACGGAGCAGGACCTTGCTGGGTTGGGAAGGCCTCCAGGGCGGAACAGGAAGCCATGGCGGGTCAGGCGGCCACGGCCGGACAGGTAGTTCGGGTGGCCATGGTGGGTCAGGAGGCCACGGCCGGACAGGTAGTTCGGGTGGCCATGGCGGGTCAGGCGGCCACGGCCGGACAGGTAGTTCGGGTGGCCATGGTGGGTCAGGAGGCCACGGCGGGACAGGTAGGTCGGGTGGCCATGGTGGGTCAGGAGGCCACGGCCGGACAGGCAGTTCAGGTGGCCATGGCGGATCAGGAGGCCATGGCCGGACTGGCAGTTTAGGTGGCCATGGCTGGGTAGTCCCCGTGGCCCAGGCCTCGGTCCTCGGCCAGGCCACGTGGACTCGGGTTATATAGCCCCCCCCCAAAATTTTCTTTGGGAAATTTAACAGTTCATAGGTGGGAGGCTCTGGAAGGCTGGCCGGGATCAGCTGAGGCTCTGGACGGCAGGACGGGACCAGTTGAGGTTCTGGACGGCCGCATGGGACCAGCTGAGGATCTGGAAGGCGCTCTGGAGGAGCGGGCTCAGGACGGCGCTCTGGAGGAGCGGGCTCTGGACGGCGCTCTGGAGGAGCGGCCTCTGGACGGCTGGACGACCCCAGCGGAGATTCAGGAGGGCTGGGCGTCTCCAGAGGAGACACTGAAGGAGCTAGCTCTGGGCGAGCCGTCACTGGAGGGCGCTCTGGCGGCGCGGTCACTGGAGGGCGCTCTGGCGGCGCGGTCACTGGAGGGCGCTCTGGCGGCGCGGTCACTGGAGGGCGCTCTGGCGGCGCGGTCACTGGAGGGCGCTCTGGCGGCGCTGTCACTGGAGGGCGCTCTGGCGGCGCTGTCACTGGAGGGCGCTCTGGCGGCGCTGTCACTGGAGGGCGCTCTGGCGGCGCTGTCACTGGAGGGTGTTCTGGAAGGCTGGACGGGACCAGCGGGGTTTCAGGAAGGCTGGACGGGACCAGTGGAGGTTCAGGAAAGCTGGACAGGACCAGCAGAGGATCAGGAAGGCTGGGCGGAACCAGCGGAGATCCAGGAGAGAGGATTGGGGCCGTGAATTCCACAGGGAGAGCCATATCCAAAATGTCCATCGAGTCCTCTTTGGCCGGGCACTCCGAAGCATCGACCATCTTGGTCGGGAAATCAGGGGCTGTGGCCATCTCGGCCAGGAAATCAGGAACTGTGGCCTCTTTAAACAGAAACTCAGGAACTTTGGCCCTCTTGGCCGGGAAATGAGGTAATGTGGCCTTCTGGGCCGGGAAATCAGGAACATCGGCCAACCTGGCCGGGAAATCGGGAACTGTGTCCACCTCGGACGGGAAACCAGGAACTTCGGCCATCTCGGCCGGAAAATCAGAAAATGTGGCCACCTCGGTTGCTGACACTGGTTTAGCAGCCATCTTGCGTGCAGGTTTGGGCCTAGCGATCTCATTCACTGGGATAGACTTTGGAATTAGAGTGAGCTCGGAAAAATAAACTGATGGTACTAGGAGCACTGGAGGAACTTGGGGCGTCAGCAAATGAGTTGCGCCGGCATTCTCATCGACCTCACCCACCGTGAAGGATGAACCATCTAACAATAGGGCATGATCGATGTATTGTGCCAGGGTACCGGTGATTGTAGCTGCTGGTGCTTGGAGGAAAAGTGGATCATCCAGACCACTCCAGAACACAGACTTTAATGTCCCATCATTCCAAGGTACCTGGTGGGCAAGCGAGAGGAACTCATCAACATAAACCTCGATAGGACGACCATCTTGGGTTAGAGAGAGGATTTGCTCGGTCGGATCAAAACTGGAGCTCATGATGCTATTATCTGTATGGTCTTGTCTTCTGTCACGGATTGCAGGAGGGTGAGGAGCCTCAGGGAGAACAAATGGAATCCGGAATTTCAAACAAACAACTTTTAATGAATCAAAAGGGAGAACACAACCTCTTTACACTACATTAATGACTTTAAGACAAGACAAAGAAACTCAGAAAGGGATGTACTATAAATACTAACCAAACGAGAAACTAATGAGGATAATTACTAGACACAGGTGAACAGAATAACCAATAAACTTAACAAGAACAGGAAACAGACCATAAAAGGAAAGACAGGAACTAAGGCTGGGGGAAAACACGGAACATGGATTGTGACAGCAAGGCCTCGTGCCAGATTTCCATTTTTCTGTCCCTCCTGTTTACCAAGATGGGTATTTTGATCAAGAAGTTCATTTGATGATTCACTGCTCAAAACCAGCTGCCTCTCTGTCTACCTAATTGTTTCCAATATTGTAGAAAAAGACATTTCTTGTTATCTTAGGATCAGCATGCTACTGAACTAGTGCTTTTCATATCCAGGGTTTGAATTAGCCAGTTATTTCATTTAGTTAAATCGGTTCAAATATTTAATCGCGATTAATCGCATGATTGTCATGAGTTAACTCACACATTTTTATCTGTTCTAAATGTACCTTAAAGAGGTCATCAGATGCCCATTTTCCACAAGTTGATATGATTCCTTAGGGTCTTAATGAGAAGTCTATAACATACTTTGGTTAAAATTTCTTAATGGTAGTGTTAAAAAAACACTCTTTGTGTCATATGTAGATCACGATCGGTGCTTTCCTTTCAAAAACGAAAGTAGCGCTAATTCTCTGCATCTTCAGCGGCTCAGATGTCGGAAGTAAATGACGACGCTATGTTCATTATTACATCCAACAACAGAACACCTCAATCGCTCAATCGGAGACATTCTTATCTTCCCCTGCACCTGAGTCGACACAATGGTGATCGGAGTCAGACTATTTCAGCTCGGTGAGGGCGGGTCTAAAGTAAGGTGCTCATGTCTTGTGGGAGTGGCCTCTGTCTGTATGTCATCACACCGACAAGAAGCTGAGAATGACTTGATTTTAAAAAGAGGGTTATTACTTTTAAAGATTAAAAAAATACCACTGGGTGGATTTTTAACATTGTCTCAGAAACTATATTAGGTTTGTTCAATTATGTGTTTATGTATTGTTGCTAGACACTTTTCACTAGGTTGGCAACATTGTGCATCCATTCCTTTAACTATGGGCTAGGTAATGGGTCAAACAGAAAATAGCCCTGCGTTAATTGTGCACGTTAATAAAATTTGTGCCGTTAAAATGAATTTGCTTTAACGCATTAACGCATTCATTTTGACAGCCCTGGTTTTCAGCTTTGCAACTCCCCCCCCCCCCCCCCCCCCCTCTGTTTTTTGTTTTTCACTCAGTTTCACTTACATCCCTAGAGAGGCCAGGTTGATCTAATGGCCTAATGTGAAACATTGTTCTATTTCTTTTTTTTTATTATTTTGTAGTGAGTGGAATTGCTCATTGCTCTTCTGCCTCAGTTTTACACACTCTAGAGTAGACAGCTCAGTTATAGCCCTTAGCTAGTCTACCTCCACAGATTTCCAAAAGTTCTTACATTTTTAAAGATGATATTTGAGAGAGCTCCATTACATTTTTTGCTGCTCCTATCATTTCTAATGAGTCTCTATTCAGCTACCACTCTTACAGTGGTGGAAAATGCACACACAACACCAGCAAAGCTTTTCAAGTAATTTCCATTTCTATTTCACATCACCGTGGTCAGTTTTTGGTGCAAATGCAAAATGAGTTTATAAAAAGACCACGCTCCCAGATATAAAGCCAGAACGAACTGTGATTACAGGAGCTCCATTAGATTAGAAAACATTCATATGATATATTTTTTGTGGAAAATAGTCCTGATAGAGCGTCATTCAGCAGTAAAAGGGTAATCACTTTTTGTATGATAGTATTTTTGGAATTTTTAGGCATTTGATAATGGATATATATATATATTACTTTAACAGTACAAACTGCAGATTGCAAGAAATTGAGGTGTGCTCTCTAACCCCAAAACACAAAAGACAAAATGAATCATAGACACTAGTAGTGTTTGTTTTCTCCAAATGATCTATGTTTTCATGCAAATATGTTTCCTTTTCTTCTTGTCTTGAATATTTCTCATCACATTTTCCATCAGGGAAGTGTTGTGATATTTGACATCTCATAAAACAACTAACTAGTGAATTACTGCATTCAACTACTTTATCTAGATTTTTTTTCTGTGGTGTTTGTTGGTTGTGTGGAGTGCTTTCTCTGAAAGTTTTGTTCTTTAATGTATATCCTCTTTAAAGCCCCTGTCTTTTTAAAATCCTGTTTCAAGCATATGATTTTTAATAAGATGTCAAGTTAAAAATAGTCTTGAGACGCTTGTATTCTGTTTTAAAAGCAGAAACATTTTATGTAAATGTATGCTAATAAATGTGTCAATTTGGTGTTAGATGAACCCAAAACCAGCTTAATTAGGATGGACTAAGATATATAAACAAATCGCTGAAAAATTCCACCAACTAGCCAATTTTGCCAATTTCCCCCATCTGTTGGTATGCATATAGTTATATTTCTGTGCTTGTACAGAGAGAGAAGCAGCGTGTGTGTGTGTGTGTGTGTGTGTGTGTGTGTGTGTGTGTGTGTGTGTGTGTGTGTAACTATGGGCAATCATAGCCTATTGTACAAACAAACCCAGAGCTTGGATGGCATTGTTAGTCCCAGTACCATGCCAAGCCACTCTGGCCTTCAAAATCCATCATGTGCCCCCTAACACTGGCATGTAAGATAATGGTGGATGTCCAAATGACAAACCATCTGGTGTGTCCCTTTTCAAAAGTACAGAATGATGGCATTTATAATAATGTCTGAAATATCAGGCCTAATCAACACTGACCTTAATTTCCACTCACTGTGGCATCTTTGTGTACTTTGAGAAAGTCATTTCCTTCTCTAGTTTTAATGGCTTTCCTCTCTTTTTCTCTAGTTATAACTAGAAATTGGCATTCTGACGCTTTCTAAGCCACATGAGATGGGTTTTCACAGTCGTAAGGAAATGTTGTGTGCATCAGCAATCTTGTAGTGAGAGTGGCTGAGATTGTGGCAGATAGCTGTTCTGATCTCATCACATGTTTGAGACGACAAGGGTTTTTAATACAAAATGTGCCATAGTCGATAGCCTTGAGCAAGGAAGGGTGGACAAAACGGATAAAAGAATCATATTTTTCCCTCGACGCAAAACAGATTTTTCCCCAAGGTCATGCATATGGGTGTTATGGTTTTGCCGTAAAGATCTAAGCTTGTAATACAAAGGTTTTAACTCTGAACCCTATTAGACAATTGCATCTTGCTGCTAGATGTTTCAGCGAATATCCAAGTGTACAAAAATGTATGTGTATATGTTATGTATTACTAGACATGCTTATAAGATCAAGCTAATTATTCAAATGACCTTATAGCGCTTGAGTCTCACATTGTTTTTTGAGCAACTGTGAGGGTTTTAACTCAAAACCGTCTCTTATGCTCATCAAGGCTGCATTTATTTGATCAAAAATACAGGAAATAAACTGTAATATTGCGAAATGTTATTACAACATAAAATAATGATTTCTATTTTATTATACTTTAAAATATAATTAGGTTGGCTTTAGAAAGCCATGCTAGCAACTTGCTAATCATGTTAACAACAAACTAGTAACATGCTAATCATACTAGAAACATGCTAACAACATCTATCTATCAAACAATACGCTTTTAAAACTACTTTAAACTTCAAACTATTTCAGACTGAAAACCCTCAAACGTAAAACTTTCAAAACTTGGAAATCTTTTAAAACTTCTTAAACTTTTAAAACCTTATGGTCCAGCTTTCTCAAGCCAACTTCAAAGCTTGTCTTGACGAACTTTTTTTATCTAGTTTATTCCTATGATGCAAAGCTGAATTTTTATCAGCCATTTTTTGGAACCTGTGATATATTTTTCAAGATTCTTTGATGAATAAGAAGTTAAAAAGAACACCATTTATTCAAAATATAAACCCTTTCTAACCATATAAGTCTTTGCTATAACTTTTTATCAATTTAACACATCCTTGCTGAATAAAAGTGCTGAATATTTTTTTTTTTTTTTTAAAAGACAGACCCCAAACATGAACGGTAGTGTATATTGGTAGAAAAGATTTCTAATTTAAATAAATGCTGTTTTTCTTTTACTTTTTATTTATCAAAAAAATATTAAGCAGCACAGCTGTTTCCAGCACTGATAATAAATCAGCATATTAGATCACAGGTAAAATAAAAATACATTATTTTACATCTTAATAATATTTCTCAATATTATTTTTTTGGGTGTATTTTTAATCAAATAAACACAAAAAAAAAACCATTGATGAGCATAAGAAACTTTAAAAACATTAAAAATCTTACTGATCCCAAACTTTTGAATGGCAGTGTAGGTGTTGTGATGAAAGAAGTGGTAAAATATCTGAGCTTGTAATTTAAACATTGTAGAATTAAACTAAGAAGGCACAATTAATGAGTTCTCATCCTTGTGCCCTTGAGTAAGGTATTTAAACTCAGGTTACCGACTCCGATTGTCCCTGTAGTATAAAAAAGATCATTGTGTCACTTTAGATAAAACATCTGCTAAATGAATAAATGTGAATGTCATGCATTGAATAGCTTGAAAGACTGCCTCAATATGCATGTTGGAGTCATCTTTGTCCTCCAAACGGTCGTAATGGACTGTTGTAAGACTTTAAGTCACATTACTCTTCCTTTCATTAAGCTGTTAGAGAAGAAAAAAGCATGACTTTCATGTTAGGGTGGTTTATGCAGTACTTAGTGCCATTTAATGTGCTATTTATTCAGCCAGTTTAACAAACCACATGTGGAGCCGCTTTTCAAGTTGTACAGCTCGCACCCTCGAAACCCTGTGTTTCGGTGCACATCGATTTGTCCACTTCACTACATATGAATCAGGCACCTGGCTGCTTCATTCACATCACTCAAATTGCACATTAGCCACCTGACCTGCCATCACACCCGTGGCACATGTACCCGCTTTGATGTATGTCACACCAATGCCTTATACAGATAATACACACCTGTTCCTTCTGCAATCCAGCGTTTAGCCTCCCCACCTGCCTTCCGGATACTGAACACCTGGTTTGTTCCCTGGACCAGCTGTGATCTTCGCCATACTTACATAATAGGCCTTAAAATATGTGCTTTCCAATCATCTAATTTTAGAGAGTGTTAGAAAGAGATGAAGTAGAAGACAGGAAGTGCTGGAGGACACTGTTCCATGTGGGATTGCATTACCCTCATGTCTCATTTTCTGTCTGGATTTGTGTGCTTTGACAGTCTCTTTCTCTATTGGCTCTTACACTTTTTTGGCTGTAGTTCATTTTTCTTTACATTTTACATTTATGCATTTGGCATACATTTTCAAAACAACTTACACTGCACTTAAGAAGTACATTTTATCAGTTCATGATATCCCTGGGAATTAAACTTGGAGTTGCTAGCAGCATTTTCCTGAATATTTGCTGAAAATGTACTCAATCCCAGGCCATCCCAGGTGCAGATGAGTGGGTTTCTTCTTTGGAACATGTAGAAATTTTGTAATGGATCCTCTGCAGTGAATGGGTGCCGTCAGAAGTCCAAACAGCTGATAAAAACACCACAAGTAATCCATTTGATCCCAGTTCATTAAATAACATCTTGTTAAGCAAAAAGCTGTGTATTTGTAAGAAACAAATCCATCATTATGGTGTGCTAACTTTAAACCATTGCTTCTGCCTAAAATATTAGTCCATACTGTAATTCACAATAATTCTTCCTCCAGTGAAAAAGTCCATCCCCTGTTCTCTTACATCAAAATCCACAAACATTGGTTTAGAACCGTTTAGACTTTGTTTGCTTTTAAATGGTCTTTGATTAGTGTGTATTTCTGACAATATTACTTGGGTTGAATTTTAAAATGTTTAAATAATGAATTTATTTATTACAAACTTGCAGCTTTTCGATCCATACAGCATTAGTTGATGTGAATTACTTGTAGATTACTGTAATGTTTTTATCAGCTGTTTGGACTCTCATTCTGACGGCACCCATTCACTGCAGAGGATTCAATGGTGAGCAAATGATGTAATGATACATTTCTCCAAATCTGTTTCAATAAAGAAACAAACTAATTTGCATCTTGGATGGCCTGAATACATTTTAATTTAATATAATTTTGGGAGTGAACTATTCCTTTAAGGGACATATCAGCTTTATATCAGCACTTTTTATGGCAAGAGTTGATTGGTTTAAGACTGCGATTTTCAAAAATTTGTTTCTCCCTCTCTGTCTCATTTACTTGTTTTGTTTTTTTCACTCTTTTTATCATCTATTTGCTTTTCTTCATCTTCTCAATCAGTGGCCACTTGCTCTTTTGAGCTTGTTGATTTATCTATGCCCCAAATGCTCTGTATTTACCCATGCACTCAGTCAGTATTCACTGGGCTGCTGAAGGTATGCACTTGGCCTAAATGGATGTCCAGAGCTTTCATTCTCACAAGTGCTTTGTCCTCTCAGCAGCTCTTTCACTCATTTATTCATTCCAGAATCCCTTTCTACGGGACTTTTTATTCGGCAACAAGATCTGACTCTTTTATATACTAGCAGAACAGAAATTATTAAAATTGCATGTGGATTTTTAGTGTTCTGTAAAAAGAAAAGGGCGACTGAGATCAGCAGGTTGTGGAGCAAAAACACACAGATTTGTTACTTAAAGGTGCAGTGTGTAAATTCAAACAAGTTTTATATGGTCCACTCATATACCAATATTATAATATCTGTGGCTAAGGTCTATAGTATAAATAGGCTGTAAGGGATAGAAGTACAGTGCGATTAATGAATTGCACTGTTGTTTAACAGCATATTGTTTAGATGACAAAACTTCCAGTAGACAAAAACTCCATGAAACGGTTTTGAAAGTTGTAAAAATTACATGATCTAGGACTTTTATACAGTGTATGCTATTGTAAAAATTTTTTTTATCAGTGTTAAGTTCAAAATGGCTGACTAAGGTCTGTAAAATGATATAATGACAAATGTAGCTGCAAGCAGTGATTGCCAGGGTTCAAGGCATTTAAGCAAATTTCGAAAAAGACATTACATATTGTTTAGCATGCCTAAAGCAATGACTGAAAAAAAGCATTTTTGCAAATAAAAGTAATTTGCCATAGAAATATGATGTTTTTTTTAACGGTTATAACTGTTATAGTGTCAGCTGCGGTCCGATATCCTTAAAACTACTTAGCATGCTTGTTTAGAATCACCTGTCATATGTGCTCACCAGGTTTTGTGAAGTTGTGAGTTCTCTAAACGACCCCGTTATAGCTTCCCAAAGGGTATATTTCAACATTTTTTGGTAATTATTTACTTGCAGAATACAGACAAGTTTATTGCTGTGTTTTTTTTCCAGATTGAACAAAAAACCTAGGACTAGTTTGCAAAAGTAGGTTTTTTACATCTCAATCATTTGTCAAACAATTTTATTGACAGCAGTGGTTCTAGAGGCAAAGTTGTCTGGAATTAGGAGTTCTATCTTATGATACAAATATCGCATGTATGTGCAAAAAAAACGCACAATGTAGAATGGTCCTTAGGCCCTTGAAAAATGCAATATCACCCCCCAGTGGCCAATTTATTTAAAATTTCTCACAGACCTTTGGGGCCTCCATTAACCTTGCCTAATAGGTGCTCAAACTTTATTGGCTGATGGTGCCCATGTTTTTTTTTTTTTTTTTTTTTGAGATATGCAGATGTCCTTATAGACACTTGTGGCACTTTGGTCCAAGAACATGCTCAGTAATTTTTTTTTATGTTGATAGGACAAATGGTTGCGTAGGTATAGCCATTTTTTGTTTCTCTTATAGCTCTACCAAGAGGCCAAGCTTTGCAATTTTTGTCCTGTGACCTTAAACTGAGGTCTTACATAAGTGTTCTGAGTTTGGCGTAGATATATTATTCTGTTCAGGAGTTATAGGCATTTTACTAAAAGTGGCCACGCCTTTTAGAAAAAGTACAACTTTTTCGCCAAGCTCCCAATTGAATCTAAGGCATGCGTTTTGTCCGGCGTGAGCCAAGGATTCCAATGACATAAGATAATTGAGCTTGCAGTGGACAGGTTTAGGAGTTATGATCAATTTCGTACTTTTGATTGCTGTAGCGGCCCTGTCAGGCCGATTGGGGCGAGCCTTGGTGAAGTTGTCGGCGGTGTGAGTACTACTATCCTTGCAAGTTTCTACGACTTACAGTTTGGTCTGCACCATGAGTTTTATGTGGAGATTGCTGATTCTTGGCCATTCTAACAATTACACTACGCACTTGAACCCCTTATTATATAGAATCCTCATATGGGTCTTTAATCTTAGAAATCTGTTAGATATACAGTACTGCAAATGTAGTCCATATGACTTGTGTACAATATTTAAAATTAATTTAATTCATAATTCGCTGATAATCTTAATCTTCCCCTCCGGTGAGCTGTTAAATGGAGAACTGCTGAAACTAGATAATTGAATCAAAGAGGTAATTCCAGTTCATGAACAAATCACTTCGATTCAAGAACAAATCATTCTGATTCGTGAACACAAACTGGAAAATGCTGCCTTCAGAGGACACATTTCAAGGTAGAAAAGCATCAAAGCATCCAATCCAATCAAATCCAATGTTAGCTTCAATTTTTTGCCTCTTGAGATACCTTTTTCTAGGGCAAGTTGTTCAAAAAAATTCATCTGGATCAAAATGATGAGGATTTGGAAATCCCATGTTTTGCTATCCAGGATCAAGTAACTAATCTTTTGTGCTGCTTTTTCAAAGCAAAATTGGATTAGATCACCCTGATCAAGATACACACTTTTTCAGTATTCCAAATCTGGATTACTAGTGCTCTACAGAGCTCCTAAAGGGACATGATAATTAGGTGGGGGAAAAAATGTTGTATTTTTTGGACCAGTTTTAAAGTTTTAATACATTTTGTTCCTGAAATCGACAATCTTACTAAAACGTTTTTGAACAACACAAACTGAGGAATTAATCCAGATCAAAGCTACAGTAAGAATGGATTTTGTCATCTAATCCAAATTCAGAATCCTTTTTTCTTTTGAACAACCCATTTTCAAGACTTGATCCAATCCGATGGCCAAAATACGATCCGATTACTAACAACTGGCAGCATAGATGTATCCTTCACTTCCGTCTTGATATTCCACAATCCTGTGAGTTCTATTCCGTGACGATTGAGCAAAAAAATGAAAATGGCATCTGAAAGTTGCTTTTAGTGGTCAGCTTGTGTTTAAATGTATGTTTCTGACTTTTTGCAAATTTGATACTATTTCTAGCGAGTAATCAGTATTAAATATTCACTTAGCTATCACCAAAGCTCTTTCTATTTTGTTGTAGATCATTAAACAGTTATGCTGCCTCAGAAGCATGTCCAAAATCAGAGCCTTTGTGTGCAAATGCTGCCTGTAAAGTCAGCTGCCTAGGTTTTCGGATACAGCCATTGTTGAGCCTGAATTGTCAACTGAATCAACTTATGTATTTAAAATAACTTGTTCAAAAGATTGAATCATTTCCTGATATGTTCCAATAATTCAATCACAGCAACATTCAACGTAATGGCTCACTAAAAAGAGACATAGATTTTTGCGTTTTCCCTGCACAAAGCTATTGTATGGCTTCAAAAGACATTAACTTTTTGTTTGTTTCATTCATTTCAGTCATTTTTTACAGCCAGCCATGAACTTGGTTATATGAAACAAGAGCAAAATATAAATGCTTTAAAGCGTTCTGCTTTTGTGTTTCACAAAAAAATAATAGTACACTTTTGAAATGGCATCAGGGTGAGTTAATAGCACAGAATCTCATTTATATTGTTTTTTGTTTTTGATAAAGGGAGGGGTGGGCTCAGACATTTTGAAAACCGATTATATAGTTCTCGGTATGTTTTCTGGGTGCTATTGTCCATTTTCCTTTTATAATCTGTCCACTTCTCTTTATAATCTGTTGATTCTTTTGTACTGATTTACTCAACATAGTGTCCATGTGCAGTTCTTCTGCTGATAATATGTGAGGTTGGATGCCATGTAGTATAATCCTCATGGACAGATGAGACGCAGCATGTTGAACCGAGGGTCAGAAGGGCACTGATGGATGCCGATCGAGTGTGGCGATTAGGCCAGTGTCCAGTTGTAATTACAATGGTAATTCCACTCTCCAGATGGATGCTTTCACAAGCAAACACAACAGGGACAGTCCACATGTCTCTGAGAGTTGACGGCTTTGAGGAAAGCAGCTTACGTTAAATGGGGGGACAAGTATCATCAGTCTATTGCGTCTCCATCCTTTGACTTCACCGTTAATGCCTGGAGATCATACTTTAATGCTGTTGTCCCCTGCGTTTGACTCTGCCGTAATGTTTAAAGACTCACACTTTAATACCACTTCGATGAAGCAGGTAACGTGCCTGCCACGCTCCTCAGCAGGAGTGCATCGAGACCCCTGCTGTTCAGAATCGAATCCCACACACACACAGAAACAGACATAAACAAATGCACTACTGAAGAGGGAATAATGCAAAACTGCTCAGAAATCATCATACGAGCAACAAAGGAGGAGTCGAAATGAAACAGAGAGAGATGCTAGGTGATGTTGAGGGATGAACTTTCAGTGGAACACAAGAATTCAGTCTTTCATTAGGAAAAAGCACCAAGCATCAGCAGATTCTTTCCCCAAAAGCTTAACATTGCATTTCCCCTTCTAACAGAGTGGGATTTATAGACTTTCTAAGGTTCAATTTTCATAATATGAATTCTCGCTGTGCTCCGTTTCACAGGTTGGGATTTCCCATGATGCTGATGACCTGCACAATAGGCATGTGCTACCTCCTCGCAACTCACATCGGACTTCGCTGGAACACATAAACGTTCCCTCGACACGGGGCAGCAAAAAGACTTTGGGTGTGTCTGCAGTTTACGATTGTGTGTGTGTGTGTGTGTGTGTGTGTGTGTGTGTGTGTGTGTGTGTGTGTGTGTGTGTGTGTGTTTGTGTTTTGAATGACACATCTGTTCTTCATGAAGACTTAAACTTTGTGTACCTGGTCCATCCTGAGGGACTAAGCTTTACATCCAGGAGAGGTACAGAGAAGATAAACCATGGGAACATCTGATCATTTACAGGTCTATCACACTGCTATGGTGCTACTGCTGCTTTGTGATAAGAGAGAGGTTTTTTTGAAAACCTGTTTATATTTGCCAAAAATTCAGAAAACTATAGAAGAATCCTTTTTTTTAAATAAAAAAGATGCAGATCTGCTTATATTATTTATTGATGCACAGTTTGAATTATGACCTTCTCATTTTTGAGGCATTTTCTGAAAGGGGTCCTCTGTGGCCCAAAATTGTTGAATTGTTTAGAATTCTAAAAATCAAATAATTTACATCATTTACCATATTCAGATAATCTAAAATAATATTGTGCATATACTCATCTATTCATTTTCATGTTGAAAATTGCTACATGATCTCACAACGAAAACATACCTGTGTGGACTTTTTTGCAAGACACGAAATACGTACCAATAAACACATATCACTGCAGTTTCCAACAGAAATGAACACTAGAGGCGGTAAAACAGCGAGCACTTGTAAACGGTTTTGTACACCGTTATAATTAAAGCTCCATATGTTTTGGAATTGCACTTACTGTGTAAATACGAATCCCATGAAAAACATGACTCACAATGAAAGAGCTGAAAGATGAGAGATCGAAAAACAAGCTAAAACGGCATGCTTAAGTCACGTTTGTTTTTGTTCATACTATCGAGTAGATTTAGGTGTAGTGTAGATGGTATGTTATTTTTAAAACTTCAAGGAGCATTAGAGTTATAGTGCCATTCAATGGACATTTCAAGGCAGAACTGTGATGACGCACAAAACCGTTACATAAAACGTACCATTTGTACATTCATCTGTTTCGGTGGGGGGAAAAAATGAACTCTTTTAGCGCCACTCAGTGGACATTTCACATTGAATGTGTCATGATACGTACATGGCGGTATGTATTTCACATCTTGCGAAAAAGTTCCCACAGATACTTTTTCGTCATGAGATTAGGTTGGAAAATTTAGACCCGCCAAAGTCTGCATATAAAATTTAAATACAAACATTTGCACAAAACTACTTTCTATGATGACTGTATTTAAATAATGTTATAATGGTATTAATAATGGCTTTCAGTGCACCTTATAATCACATTCCACAAAACCAGTCATAAGCTTTCCACTGATGTATGGTTTGTTAGGATAGGACAATATTTGGCCGAGATACAACTATTTGAAATTCTGGAATCTGATGGTGCAAAAACATCAAAATATTGAGAAAACTGCCTTTAAAGTTGTACAAATAAAGTTCTTAGCAATGCATATTACTAATAAAAAATTAGGTTTTGATATATTTACGATAGTAAATGTGCAAAATATCTTCATGGGACATGGTCTTTACTTAATATCCTAATGATTTTTGCCATAAAAGAAAAATCTATTATTTTGACCCATACAGTGTATTTTTGGCTATTGCTACAAATATACACACGTCTCTTAAGATTGGTTTTGTGGTCCAGGGTCACATTTATGTTGTAAATAATTGTGACCACACTTATAACATTATAAAGCTTACTTAAATATTGATCACCAATAACAATGAGTTTAATTTTTTCTCTTTAAAGGTTAATAGTCAAAGTTAAATATTAATTGTGGTTACAGTTTTTTACAGTATGAATGTGAATACCTTTATAAAAAGGAAGATCTCTATAATGCATTATACAGTGCACAGATATAGAGTAGGACACAGAAAGCGTTACCGTTGTGGGTGTTTCCAGGCTTTATGATTCAGCTCTGTGTTCATTCACTCTTTGTTTGCATCAGATGGAAAATCTTACGTCTGGTTGCAAGGAGAGAGTTTATGTAATCTCTGTGTATGCATTAGATGTGATTTAATCAGTTCCCATTTTTTTTATTTGACCATTTCAGCTCTGATCTAATTAATCATTGCTATCACAATCCACTACAGAGCTACAAGCTATATTAGTACTATTTGTGCAAGTACTTAAAGTAAGTGAAGTGACAAGATACATTTTCCCAATTTATGCTCAGCAGTTTAACTTTATGCAAAAATGCTACCCTGTAAGACACAACCCTTCTGAAACTGTATTTAGTATTAATTTAGACGTGGATAAATAATTTGCTGTAAATCATAACTTCACTTTAATCTATTTGATTGTTAATTGATCATACAAGAATACCATATAGGCTATATAGGCATATATCTGTAGAGGTTATATTTGAGAATACTTAGTCATGTTGCCCTGTAGATATTTATTTATTTTTTTGCCCAATACAAACACTTGATGAAGACCTGTATAGGATGATCAGATGGTTGCTTATCTGTACATGTTCTGTGACTGGGACTAACAACCATTGTACAGTAAAAAGAAATGTACCATCAAACTTTACTTGAGAATTTGTTTCAGTGACATTTTGTGCACTAGTTACATGTTCAAATATTAGAACATTTCTGAAGAAATATTTGAAGATTGTTCTAAGGGAACAAACAATCCGACTGATGATCACTGATCTCATAACAGCTTTCGTTTTAAAAGAAAAAAGGAGACAATTTGCATCATGAGACAACTTCTGTAGTGCTTTGATTAGCATCAGCTGCTGTAGGTTCACTTTTGCTCTATTTGCAGTAAAAATTGGAATTGTGGGATATGCAAAATGTGACAAATGGATCAATAATTGTAATTTGCCCATTTGTTTGTTCATCATGTCTGCTGCACTTCTTGAATGCACATTATCAGTGAGTGAAGTTGAGCATGCATATCACCACACTACTACATGGAATAGCTGGAATGCTGGAGGTGGAGGAAATGAATTTGGCAAAGAGTTCTGATTACCTCCAGCAGCCATGAAATGTCACAGGCAACACTGGGCAATGGAGCAGTCACTCAGAAACCAGAATGCCTTTGCTTATTTCCTTGTTTTCGTACATTTCTTAGAATATTCAATTGCCAAAGATCTTTTTTTAGTCCAGAATAAAAATTTCCTGGTATTTTACCCACCCCCATGTCATTCAAGATGTTAATTTCTTTCTTTCTTCAGTCAAAAGGAAATTAAGTTTCTTGAGGAAACGTTCCAGGATTTTTCTCCATATAGTGGACTTCAATGGTGGGTTGAAATTCCAAATGGCAGTTTCAAAGGGCTCTACACAATCTCAGCCAAAAAATGAGGGTCTTATCTAGTGAAACGATCTGTAATTTTCAAAAAAAAAAAAGTAAATTAATTTACTTTTCAACCACAAATGTTTTTCTTGCACTAGCTCGACCTCAAGCATTATATAATCATGCACACATGACGTAGGCAAAAGTGTAGGGCTGTCCCCGACTATGAATTTTCATAGTCGAATCAGAATTTTCGAATCTTTCTATAGTCGACCGATAGTCGAATCATCTAGGCCTATGTGTGTGCGTGTGTGAATGGGTTGGGAGGGGCACGACACTATAGTCAGCAGGAGGGTAAAACAGTTTTTATTTTATTTTACACACTGCACACAGCAACAACTTTTAATAAAGCGACCAAAACTGCCTGCCAACTGACAGACGAACTTATTTAGGTTTAAATAAAAACACAGAACGCGTCTTTTAGTTCTAAAAACGCGAGGCGCACAGCACTGCCTTTTTTGCAAAGCAACGACCGAAAAACAGCTGTCCTGTCAGTCAAATCAAAGGATTATAGCGCGAACGCTCTAAAATCTTAGTTTTTTGCTGTTAAGTAAACTGTCATATTAGCAGAAACCCTAAATAATAAAGCTCCTGGTTACCCACGATAGACACCAAAGGTTTCTCCTCCATTTCTTGCAGTCTCCGGACTTCTTAAGCAACGGTAAACTTTCGCCATCACAACAGAAGGCCCGCCTCTCCATTCATTCGATTGGACAGTGGAAAAGAACGCGAATGGCGTTGGGCGTTTTTCCGCTCAGAGTTGATTTTTTTTTTTCAACTTTAGGCGCTCAGAGCGCTCCTGCAAAAACGCGAGGCGCGCATAAACAGAGCGCAGAACGCTCACTGCCAACAGAAAACCATTCAAAAGAGGCGCCTCCAATTGCAAAAACGCGTTCGGTCGGTGTGATCGCCGCCTAATCCCTGCCGTCAAGATGGTCCGCATCTCATCATGGATCAGGGCAAGTGAAAATTAAATCTGTCACAGGGGTGGTTAGATTTATTCACAAACACGTTAAAAATATTTATTGAACGCTTCTTTCTTTTCACTTTTGTTTTTACTGCATTATCATAATCAAAGGCTGTATATAACGTAATATAACCGTACAAAACCAGTAGTTCTGTGTGCAATTAGACATTGAGCACCCCCATATTGCCAAAATGGTATGATGCTCGTTTCACCCGCGAAGATTCGACTGTGAGATCGGTGGTCGAATCAGGCTCCGCATATCGATGCATCGAATCTTCGACTATTCGGGGACAGCCCTACAAAAGTGCAAAGAAAATCAAACACCTTTTACAAAAAAGGTAAAACAATGATGTCTGATGATTTTGAAGACTCACTTGAGACTCATGAGATGAATTTTTCACCCTACTCTAAAACTAACCCTACGACACTAACCACACGTGACCTTTCCAACGTGATTACGTAATGGATAAAGTCGTAGAAGTGCATCACAGCGATGCAAGAAGAGCCTTTGTGGTTAAAAAGTATATACATTTTTTTTGTTTTTGTTTTTTTAAAAAGACCAATATTTTCGCTAGATGAGGTCATTATTCCTTGTCTGGGATCATGTAGAGCCCTTTAAAGCTGCATTGAAACAGCAACTTGGACCTTCAACCCATAGGCCACCAATAAAGTCTACTATATGGAGAAAAATCCTGGAATGTTTTCTTCAAAAACTTTCATTTCTTTTTGATGAAAGAAAGAAAGAAAGACATGATCTTGGATGACATGGGGGTGAGTACATTAATCAGGGAATTTCTATTCTGGATGTGAACTAATCCTTTAATTCATAAGCGGCAGTGAAATGTTACAAATTTTGCAGAAGCATGCTGATTTAATGTCTTTTGGCTTCAAATACTTTTGATCCATCTAAAAATTAACTCAGATTTAATATTTTTGAGGAAAATCAGAGATCTTTACATAAATAATATTATGTTTTGCAAAATTCTTAGGCCACAGGACTTGGTTCACAAAGACAAATGCATTTCTGCAACATAAAACATTATTTGCACACTTTTTTTATCATAATTATAAGTCAAAATGTACATAAAAGTTCATAACTGTAATGTCAAGTGGTCTGTGACAATTCCTTTTGGTGTAATTGACTTTTATCTCATAATGTGGCAGAAATGGGAATCCATAAACAAGAAACTGTGAGAAGATGGTAAGCATCATCTAACAGTAATTTCAAGTGTAACACTTACAATGAGCCTTTTACCAAACGTCTAAAAGCATCATCTTGAGCAATCTGGGTGGATGACATAAATCTGGGACATTGTTTAACAAAAATAAGACGGTATTTGGAATAATAATACAAATTGATTTTATTTCAATATTGCGCTATACCACCCACGATGGCAGCTTAGGGAAATACAAATAAAAATTCATTGAATCTCAGGAAGATACAGCTGTGGTCTTGAGCATATTGTGCAGCTCTACTCTATCTGTTTATATGTATGTATATAGCTGTGTGTGTTTTTTTGTGTAGTGTGTGTGTGCATGTGTGTTTAGCTGTGGGAACTGGCTGCAAAGAGAGGATGTTAAAAGGTAAGTCAGTTCCTCTCTGAGTCAGTCTCGGAATAAAGCACACTGGGCTAGACAGTTGCACATATGGCATGATAACACTTCTGCCGTGGCAACATCTGCTGAGCATTCGCAGAATCCACTGCGTGTTTGAGTCTCGTAGAGCATTGCATACTGAGTTATTTCCTTGTAGTATCACTGTGACACATATGAAGACTAAAAATAGAACTTAAGAAAAATGTTGAAGCTTCATTCAAAACGTTTTCCATCAAACCTATATATAATGTTTTTGAAATGTTAAACAGTTTCCTTTTACACAGCGATGCTACAATTTTTGCATTTTATTTCTTGATCGTTAGAGTTTTGAATTTGAATCTCTATCAGCAACATTTGTCAGCTGGTTCCATTAGTTTCCACCTTATTGTTCGCTTGACGTTCTATCAAACAAGGCAGTGCACAGATTTATAGGGTAATGGTTGCAGAGAATAGCTTTTAACATGAGGCATTATGTTTCTGAAATGTCCCCGGGTCTACAGGCTCTGATTAGAAATGCGTATGAAATGGTGTATTGCAGAATTTGATGGAAAGAGGTTTTTCTGACACAACCAGATTTACCTTTTTAGCTATACAGCTGCTGTTCGACTATTTCCATGCCTTTTTAAAAAAGTACAACCTCTCTTTTCCTCTCATTTTATATAAAATGTTCAAACTGACAGAGCAGTTATCAAAATGTAATTTGAAGAATACGCTTGCTTTCAATCAGTTCAGTTCTGTTTATTGATCAAGTCTGTCCAGGAAATGCTTTAGTTTCTTTCAGCTGCCAGATTAGACAAAGTAAGCTACAGTGGAGGGTCAAGAATGTTACTGGGATTATTGGGTGATTGAGGGAACATATAGTGCTGTAGATGTTTTACCATTGCCAGCTTCTATTTTTGGGCCCTTAAAAGCGTGAAATGGAGGGATATTTTTTCCTGTCTTTCTTTCACATCACAGCTCAGTATAGTCACTAATAGAGGGCTTGGGACTTTGCATGGATCCTATCTTGTGGATGTCATTTTCCTCCAATTGCACTGAGGAAAAATGGCAGATTTCAGTCTGTACCCAAGTCCGATTTTAAGTCCATTGAATACTGTGCCAGTCAAACTGTCAGTGGCAAGAAAGACTTCTCAAGGTATCAGATAACCTCTTTGTTACAAATCCATGCAATATGCAATTTTATAATTGTAAGAAATAGTTTTATATATCTATAATATAGAAGGGGTGGGTTTTGACACAAATTTTACGATTCAATTAGATTCTGATTCACAAGCTTGTGATTCGATTTAATATAAATTATTTTGGATATCAGGTAAGGTACATGCCAAATTTTCTCAAGGAAAGAAAAATCTCTTGACTACTGCTGTAAAATACACAAGAGAGTCAGATGGCGCTACATTACTATTATATTGCAGGTTAAAATGAACTTATTTATATACAAAGTTTTTATAATAATAAAGTTACAATTACATAATTATATTTGTACTCCAATTTGTTTTTTGAAATATAAACAGTTCAAATGTTGGCTGTCATAAAAACGTGACGGATTTATTCAAACATAAATGAAACACAGAAGAACAGTAAAAATTATAATCGGCATATTACATTGTGCATGTATTTAGCAAAATGCTCCTCTCTAGAGTTTTTTTTCTATCTGACTAAATATGTTACCATATATGTTTCTTCTGAGGTCAATGTGACGTTACCTGACATTGTTTACAAGCCGTTGTCTACAAGCATCTTTCCGTGGTTGAAACACTGATAGAGCGATTACATATGACAGAAAATGGTGAGTTGTACTCTTTCTTATAAAACACCTTTGGATGTTTATTCATGTTTTTTCGCGCTGAAATTAGTTTTAAAGCGGAGGAGATGATCAGCTCCCACTCCACATTAAACAGCGCCAAAATGGTATTTATGGACAGAATCTAAAATCTGAGACTTTGTTATATCAAAAGTAACAAGCACAAAGCGTTTTATTGGATGCAGGGTGCGCTTAAAATGTTCCGTTCATTATCAATATCGTTTCATAAAAATGAGAACTGATATTTTTTACCCAGCCCTATAATTATAGTGCAATTTCTGTACTAATACTTGTTAATTTTATTCTTTAATTCTTCAATCCCACGTATTTATTTCTCTTTTCACCCAGGCGTTTGAAAAAACGGATGTCTTCATGTCACAAATGTTTTCATCAGAATGAAAAACAAAATGGAATGTTTTTGCAGTTCTTTGATTCAAAATGAAGCCAGTAAAGGCCTGACTTAGACTTGTTTTGTGCTGCTGCCATGTCAGTCCATTGGGAATCTCACAATTGGTGCATTGTCCTTAAAGTATTGTGGGTTTTTTTATTTCACAGAAAAATTACATTGTTTCTGTTTCTTTCTTGTTTCAAGTGAAAATCACATCTCTCTGAGGCGGTGAGGTTGGCAGGAAATTGCATTATCGAAGGCTTAAACAGGCTTTTGGGTGGTGGCAACAAAGCACGTGAAGATGCAATTTCATTATAGCTAAACTGATGCAATTTTATCCTTCATTTCAGCGTGCCTCTCTCAGTTTCTTTCTTCCAGGTTAGCCTTTCAAGGCTTAATATGCAATGTAAATGCCATTTAAAGAGCTGGATCTTCACCCTAGCTGCCAGCATTGATTAACGTTAGTTAGCACTGAATGAGTCATTATTGTGGTGCTACATCACCCACTATCTAATCTATGTGCTTTACGCTTGTTTGAGAGCTGATCCCTAAGGGAGGGAAGCGTTTGGCTCTTTTCCAACCTCATATTCCTCTAGTTTTAGTTCTAGTCTGTGAATCACTCTGTGAGAACAGAACTGAAAGTCTTGCTTGAGCTTGTCAAATGTCATTCAGTGCTGAAGCTCCTAAACCCGCTGACACCAACTATATAAGTGGAATAGATATTCCACTTATATGAGGGTGAGGTGTTAGTTATCTAGGGAGGTTTATTCCGGCTAGCGGGGTGCCTGAAAGTACACAGTTTGAGATACGTATATACACTCACAAGTGAGTACCTTGCAAGTACCAGGCTAAACCCAATTTTGCTTCAATTTGGGGCATAGATTCAACAAGGTGCTGGAAATATTCCTCAGAGATTTTGGTCTTTAGTGGCATGATAGCATCACACAGTTTTCTGCAGATTTGTCGGTTGCATATCCATGATGCCAATCTCCCGTTCCACCACAACCCAAAGGTGCCCAACTGGATTGAGATCTGGTGACTGTGGAGGCCAACTGATTATAGTGAGCTCACTGTCGTGTTCAGTAAATCAGTTTGAGATGATTTGAGCTTTGCGACATTCCACATCATCCTGCTGGAAGTATCCATCACAAGATGGGTACACTGTGGTCATAAAAGGATGGGCATGGTCAGCAAGAATATTTGGTAGGCTGTGGCATGAAGAACGATGCTCAGTTGGTACTGAGTGGCCCAAAGAGTGCCAAGAAAATATCCCCCACACCATTACACCACCATCACTAGCCTGAAATGTTGATACAAAGCAGGATGGATCCATGCTTTCATGTTGTTTACGCCAAATTCTGACCCTACCATCTGAATGTTGCAGCAGAAATTGAGACTCATCAGACCAGGCAACCTTATTCCAATCTTCTGTTATCCAATTTTGGTGAGCCTGTGCGAATTGTAGCCCCAATGCCAGTCCTGGAAAGCCACAATTCTGCATAGTTTTGCTCCAACCTTGTTTAAAAACTCACCTGCCTGTAGCTTTCTAGTAACCCTTGACCTTGTTTTTTAAAATTGTGATTACATTTTAATATTTTACTGCTTTTATAGTATTTCTGATCAAATTAAAGGATTAGGTCACTTCCAGAATACAAACTGATAATTTGTTCACTCCTAAGTCATCCAAGATTTCTTTTTTTCTCCAGTCGCAAAGAAATTAAGGTTTTTGAGGAAAATATTCCAAGATTTTTCTCTATATAGTGGACTTTAATAGGAGCCAACAGGTTGAAGGTCCAAACTGCAGTTTCAGTGCAGCTTCAAAGGGCTCTACACGATCCCAGCCGAGGAATAAGGGTCTTATCTAGTAAAACTGTCTGTTATTTTCTAAAAAAAAAAAAAAACAGTACCAGTGTATATACTTTTTTTTTTTTTTTTTTTTTTTAGAAAGTGACCGATTGTTTTGCTAGATAAGACCCTTATTCCTTGGCTTGGATCATGTAGAGCCCTTTGAAGCTGCATTGAAACTGCAACTTCCTGGAATGTTTTAATCAAAAACCTTAATTTATTTTTGACTGAAGAAAGAAAGACTTATAGGATTACTCCACTTCAAGAGTAAAAATGTCCTGATAATTTACTCACCCCCATGTCATCCAAGATATTCATGTCTTTATTTCTTCAGTCACAAAGAAATTAAGTTTTTTGAGGAAAACATTCCAGGATTTTTCTCCATATAGTCGACTTCAATAGTGCTCAACAGATTAAAGGTTAAAAATGCATCTTCAGAGGGCTCTTAACGAGCTGAGGAATAAGGGTCTTATCTAGCGAAATGATCATTTTCTTAAAAAAAAAAATTATTTAAATGCTTAAATGCTTGTCTTGTCTAGCTCTGTGATGCGCATGCATACCCTGTGCACTCTGGTTCAAGACAGGGTATGTCGAAAAACTCCCATCTCATTCAAAATCGCCCTACATCACGGTTTTACCTTTTTTTTGTAAAGGGCGTTTGACCTTGCATGTTTACTTTATAAACATTAGTTCGGTACTTCTGCATCAATGTAGGACAATTTTAAAGTTGGAGGAGAAAGTGAGATGGGAGTTTTCTGTCATACCCTGTCTTGAACCCGAGTGCACAGAGTACACATGTGCATCGCAGAGCTAGACAAGACGAGCATTTGAGGTGAAAAAAAAAAAAAAAAGCATATAAATTCTAATTTTTTTTTTAATAACCAATCGTTTCACTAGATAAGACCTTTATTCCTCACCTGGGATTGTGTAGAGCCATTTGATTCTACTGAAACTGCTTAATTTAACCTTTAATCCGTTGAGCGCCATTGAAGTCTACTATATGGAGAAAAATTCTGGAATATTTTCCTCAAAAAACTTAATTTCTTAAAGAAAGATATGAACATCTTTCATAAAGATAAATTATCAGAAAATTTTTATTTTGGAAGTTGAGTAATCCTATGATAGATGCTTCCCCCCCCCCCCCCCCCCCTCCAAAAACATTTGAAAATCTTACCGAATACAAACTTGAATGGTAGTGTTGCTTGCTCAAAATTTTACTGTCACAATAAAGTGGCTTATTTTAAATGGACCAGAACCAGAGACTAAAGGCATCATGCATTTCGTAAAGTAAACTCTCTGCTGAATCGATCTTAGGCTTTCCGCATTGCCAAACCACAGAGGGTAGAGGGAGCGTGCTGGATAATGAACGATGCATATAGAAGCATTCATAAACATACAGTATGATCATTTGCATATGAATCTAGCATTTGACTAATCTGTAATCTCCTTTATTTTGGCACCATTATGCATGATGTTGAATAGGAAAAATACCCGGTAAGCTGTGTAGGAGGCTTCGCCTGACACGGCGGTTTTACAATGTGAATTAAACTGTTACTCTTTTGTTCTACCACGACAGATACTGTAATTGTCCTTTCAGCTCTCTGACCGAGTTTGCTCTCTCCCTGATTGTAGTCTGTGTCTAATTTTCATTGCCCTTCTCCCCCCAATACTACTGCATGCTGAGTCCCGTATTAATTAGAATGGGATTAAATGGGTTATGTCGACTGTAATTAAGAAGTTGGGTTTAGAGCTTAGGGGAGACTCAGTGGAAGGTTTCTGAATAATCGAACCTTGGCCTGTAGAAGCGCAAAGCAATAAGACACAAGATGAGATCAGTGTTGGCGCTGTCAGTCAGCAACCTCTGTGTGTTTCCAGGAATGACCTATGAAATTCATCCCAAAAACAGCATATGTTTCCAGCTCATTCCAAACCAAATAATCACAAAACAGACCAGGATGGCATTTCAACAAGGTGGGGAAGCGAAGAGAGAATTTATTAGTATGTATAATGTATCATAGTATTTTTTCCTTGCACAAGCCCTTGATTATATCAATTTATTATGTTATAAAAAATATTTTATGTTCAGGAATATATATTAAACTTTGCCATCTGTAACAAGCTGCGACTTCACAAGTTGATTGACAGTTTTGAAAGAGTTTTCTCCAAATCCCTGTGGCTAATGTTGAGGCTCTTCTTGTATCCATGGCTACAGCAATGGCATGTCGTATGTTTTCCTGTTGTTGTGAGAGTTTTTTTTTTTTTGAGGCTTTAGAAAAAGCCAGCTACACAGACACAGGCGCACAAGTCATGTCAGGGGCAGTGAAAGCAGTCTAGTCATTGTGACATCCATATTGATGATGCTCTCATTAGTCTTCCCTTCAGCTACATGGGGGTGGCCAGGGGTATGCCAAAAGCTTTCTACTGTCAAACAGATACTTTTATTTATTTATGTACCGGCTGGGTTCTCTGCATCTTGTTTTCAAGGTTAGCCCCTCTTTTCATAGTTCATAAACTTTGCTGAGGCCTGCATGATATGGAACTAGTCTTATGTTCTTGCGATGTACAATATGTATGTTGTATGTTAAAAGGGTAACTAGCCAAGAATACATACTTGCTAAACTTGGACTTACATAAATGCCAAGGAGAGCCTGTGACAATTACAAACACAAGGAACATCAAATGTATAAACATCAAAGCAAATTTCTAACTAGATAAATATGCAACTAGGGTCTTATTTTGCATATACATGCCTAGATGATTCCCAGAATAAGACAATGAGCATAGTCAAGCCAGGAACCGACGCTGTACAAGAAGCTGATTAAACCTTAGGGTGTGCTAAAGGCTTCAGCTCCAGATATTAATTATTGAAAGGACTTTACAAACTTAAAATAATTAACACTGGGTCATTCTAAACACCTAGGTAAGAGGATTCCTGTGCCACGTCTCAATTCACATACTATCCCTAAGGGCTAGGTAAAAAAATATAGACTTCTATTTTAATCAATTCTCATTTTAATGAAGCGACATTGATTCTTAAAGGAACCGTATGTAGGATTGTGGCCAAAACTGGTACTGCAATCACTTTCAAAATACTGTAGAACGGTGTGTCCCCTCCCCCTGACTCGAGGTTGCCAGCTAAGCTGCAGTATTCAGCAGGAACATAGGCTGCTACAAGGAGCTTCCAATGGCAAGTGACGAGTCCTACACAGTAATTTTTTTCTTCTGTTAATTATGTTTATGCTTCACGAGAGATGTTTTGCGAAGTAATTATGTATCGCAAAAATGTACTAATGGCGATTAGCGAAATACTTTGTAAAGATGTACTGTAATACCACATTTCAGTCGGAACATAGATTGTTTTCATACCCTGCTAGTGGTGCGATATAAAGTTTTTTATGAACGCATTTAGCACGGCCGACCGTGGAAAAACCACTGTGTACGGAAGCAAAGTTAGCCAAACTACCTGTCCAGGAGAAAATCAGCAACGATGGCGTCTGTCTTCAAATTCTTCTCCGTTTTCAGCCGTCTGCATCTTTCAAAGGCATCTCCTATACAAATCCTTGTTTTATTTCGGACTTTGTCACGACGTATTTCGGATTCATAACGAGGCTTTTAGGTTTCGTAACGTTATACATGTTTTATCCGACACGTTCGTAACTGCAGCTGAGCTGGCAACCTGGAGGACGAAACTCTACTGACTTCGTGATTAGTAGATAGCTGGAGGGTGGAGCCTCAGACCAAAACACAAAATGACAACAATAGCATCAGTCGTGGGCTGCAACTCTCACTTTTAAATGACAATATCCTGGCCGGACCACTGTTGTCAGTGATAAGTATTTGAAATGAACATGATTTCTTAATGTCTAAGGCCATTTTATGATTAACTGAAATAAATTTCTTACATACAGTTCCTTTAAATCCCAAGAATCAATTAGTCTAGCCTGTTTTCAGTTAATGAACAGAACACTGCATGTCCAATCTAATAAATGGCAATAAGCGTTGTCCTTTGTTACTTCTGATGTGAAACAAAGTCTCAGATTTCAAATGCCATTTTGGCGCTGTTTAATGTGGAGTGAGTGACAGATCGCTGTTGCGCCTCCGTTCAATAGAAGCGGCACTTGAACTGATGAACTTGACGTCTCCACTTCAATACCAGTTTCAGCACGGAATAAACATGGATAAACATCCAAAGGTGTGTTAAAAGAAAGAGTAGAACTTACCGAAATCCCTATGCTGTCTCATGTAATCGCTCAGTCAGTGTTTGAACCGCGGAAAGACGTCAGTATAACCGCTTGTAAACAATGTCATGTAACCAGGGGCGGATTTAGCCATTTTGGGGCCCAAGGCAAACACAGAAATGGGGCCCTCTACATATTTTGTTCCTCCTTGTAAAACTGTTAAATCGTATTCTCATAATATATTACCTGTGCAATAATATTTATTATGTATTCACAAGGAAGAGTTGCCATTTGTTCTATTTACCTTGGTTTCCAAGCAGAATCTCCTAACTAGATCTGTTTGCTGCTGCCTAAATTGGAAAAGTTGTTTATAGTCTTCTATCTTGTTTTACTAAAGCGAGAAGAAACACACGACATAAATCATGTAAATCAGGGGTCACCACACTCGGTCCTGGAGGGCCGGTGTCCTACAGAGTTTAGCTACAACCCTAATCAAACACACCTAAACCAGCTAATCAAGGTCTTAATAGGTATACTTGAAACTTCCAGGCAGCTGTGTTGAGGCAAGTTGGAGCTAAACTCTGCAGGACACCGGCCCTCCAGGACCGAGTTTGGTGATCCCTGATGTAAATGATCAATATGGACACATAAATGTAAAATGCTGTATTACAGTCTTCGTCATTACTATAATGGCCAAAAGTGAACACGGAAGTGCTGTTACCTGCACAGGGCTTGAAATTAACTTTTTTACTTGGTAGCACTGGTGCCCCCACGTTCAAAAAGTTAGGAGCACCAAAAAAAAAAAATTAGGAGCACCCAATTTGTTTTTAGTAATGCACGATGCACCGATCTTGAGTATTCATGGCCGATTCTGATTGTCGATGTTTTACAAGCAAATGGGCTAATTCTGAAAGCCTTTAAATAAATTTATTTTACGCCTTAAGCAATGGACAAAAATGAATGTAAACATGAGTACATGAACAAGCTGGTTAATTTCTCTATTAGAGCCATTTAAATTAGAGGCAGCCACTGCATTTTTAAACAATCTACAGTAGAAATGACAAAAAATAAACGACACAGTTCGTTCTTAGTGGTGTTGACAAATGCAGCCATAATCAAAGTAGGCTACCCTGTTAATATTCAAATTGCAAATAGAGACCGAATTTTTCAAGCATGATACAGAACTATAGACAACATTATCATCTTATTATCTGCTCACATACTAATAACAGCCTAGATATTTTATGTAGCCTAATTTGCGCTCATTGGGAAGTCACTCTCTAAACCTGAGGTATTAAAATAGCTTTTGAATGTGCGTGCGCGTTTTACTTTTGGTTTTAACAATCGCGCAAAACTCTCGACGGCGCTGAGCATGTTAAAATACAAGAGATTACTTTAACAAAGCCATTTGAAAGTAGGAGGACACAAACGGGATTTTGAAAAGTGCGTCCTCAATGGAAATTACGCCCCTGCGTGAGTGGAACTCTGCCACTGAGTTATCATTTGATGTGGATGTATGCTGCGTTGTACAGTATTGAGACGGAGGCGCCAGAATGTATCTGACAGAATGTACGCTGTAGCACGAAATATAGAATATTTCTTCAATCACTTCCGCAGTTCTGCAGCAGATGCGACGTGAAATAATGGAATAGTCCAACAGTGTGGTGAGGGAGGCGCCAGTTTCCATAAAATATATTCTATAGTATTCTGATGACTTTTCAGAGAATATTTGACATTTGCCACACAGTAAAAAAAAAAAAAAAAATCACCTCGACCAAATTTTTTTGAGGGGGCCCCCTTGCAGCTCGGGGCCCAAGGCAACTGCCTACCTTTGCCTAATGGCAAAGTCCGCCCCTGCATGTAACCTCACATTTACCTCAGTAAAAAAAAAAAAAAAAACATCTTCGGTGACTATTTACTCGTTAGTAATTTATTGTTGGAAAAAATCCGTCAAGCTTTTATGACAGCCACTATTTAAATGTTTATATTTAAAAAACGAATTGTAGTATAACTTTAGTATTATAAAACTTCAATCAGAATAATTTAAGCGTTTGTATAAATATCAGTTAATTTTAACCTTCAATAGTAGGCTATAGTAGCCTAATCTTTAATTACAGAAGTCACTCCTGTTTTCTTTTTCCAGAAATGAAAGTTTTTAAATTTGAACATTAACTTTATTATACAATTAGTTAAAATCTATTACATTTACAATTTAGTAATTTAGCAGAGGCTTTTTTATGATATGGAAGTGATATGACAAGTCTTAGTTAGCCTAAGGCAATATATGTGGCAAGTTTTTTTTGTTGTTGTTGCTAATTATATAATAAATAGAAAACAGAATAGAAAAAGAATAGAGCAAGTTTAGAGACCTTTTTTGTTGAATATATAATAAATAGAAAACAAATAAATAGAATGCAAAAATAAACGTCCTCCGAACGTCCACCAGCGAAAGTCAAAAAGAGGACATGCGGACATCCTCAGAACGTCCGCCAGCGAACGTTACAAATCGGACCAAATCCGGACGTCGCCAAAAAGTCCGCCAGCGAACGTCAAAAAAAGGACCTTAATGCGGACGTGCTCAGAACGTTCGCCAGCGAACGTTACAAAGCGGACGTACTGCGGACCTAAAGGGACGTTCGCAATGTCCGGGGGAAGTCCCCTGTTTGCTGGGTAGTACCAACTGACACTCATGTATATTTTACAGTATTATTTAAGTTTTGTTTTCCTTTAGAAAATTTGGCATGTAACTAGTTAGTCCACATGGATTACAATCAACCATCAACTGTTAGTATGCCAATATTTACACAACTAGTAATACTTTGACCAATTACCAAGCAAAGCTTAATTTTGTTCAGTCTTTAATTACACTCAGCTGTTTTCATTTAGTTTGTACGTCTACCATATTGTACTTTTTTTTCAGGGAGAAATTGCTTTCCACTGTATATGGAGAAATGTCTAGGAGGACCTTTTTAAAACAGCCTTCATGTTGAGAGGGTAGAAAACACCTGGAGCCATCATTCACTATGTGTGCCCATCAACTGAGACAGATATGGAGGTGATTGAAATGAAGTACTTTGTCAGGGAAACATACAGCGATCCTAACTTAGAGTCGGGAATGCATTTATCTTTTAAAGGATAATAAATATGAGATCAGTGATTGCTGTACTCTAACAGCACTCAGCTCTGTTGGACACAGACAACACAGGGATTTTCTCTGATAGGTGTTATTTCAGCTTTGATAGCTTTGAGTGTACACAGTGAAAAAATATTGCACTCGAAATGTTTTAATATTTCATCTTATCTAATACTGTAGACCTAAAATAGTAGGCCTTGCTCGGAAAATTTAAATGATCTCATGAATAAATAGAGCTTTTAGTATCACATTAAACTTTTGAACCCAGATGTGTTTTAAAGATGATGGAAATGAGACCCTGGGGAATTGGGTGTTTTTACCCTACAGAGGAAAAGGATAGACACAAATGACCTCTGTGACTGTAACAATTGTCTTTGCTCAGAGCAAATAGAGAGTTGGAGAAGCTGGGGCAAGGCTGCTGACCTCATTCTCAGGTTCGCCAGCCTGAATTTAGCTATCAAGAAATTACATGTAGGTTATGCAAGACGTACTGACTAATCTTCCCTTCTTAGAAGATCTGCGTAATTCTCTTAGAATCTTCTTCATTTAATGATCACAGGATGAGTCTCTTATGTCATCTTTTCTCTTTTCTTTTCTCTCTCTATCCTGCAATCCTTGTCTCTCTGCAACTTCTGTTTCCTCCCTCTGGAACAGAAATAGATATCTTCCACAGCTCTGGTTATGCTATTAAAAAATGCAGAATCCACAGATTTCTGTATCTCTTCTACTGTGTAGCACTAGTACTGAGTAGCTGTACAGTATATACTTGCAAGGTACTAAAGTGATGCACACTGAATATAATTTATAGAAATAGAATCTGCTTAACAATGCATTTTTTTTATCATTGCTATTCGGTTTAATGTAATTCTGTATTTGACGAATATGAGAGAACAAAAGATAATAGAAAACAGTAAACTTCCAAGATGTCTGTATTGATTTTTTTTATAGTTATGAACATTTTATGACTTATCTCCTAGCTAGACAGTTTATTAACAAAAAAATACTTATCCCAAAGTTCTAAACTGTAGTGTCCTGTGAATTATCTAGAATGTACCTAACAATATTAATATTTGCCCCTTCTTGTGTACTTTTTGTAAAGCACAGTTCAAAATGTATGTGCATTGCTCAGGTCTTTCTAGAGGTGGGTTTTTTTTTTTTACCATAGCATGTCACAAAATACACAAGAATGGAGTTTGGGTGGTGGAGTCAGTCTGTCGTTTTTTTGACATGTCAACTTTTGCATTGTTAGCCGCGACCTCAGTGAGAGGAGGCGACCCAATGTCCGCTCATCCTATCAGTGACACATCTTAACAGCGAAGAACATCTTTTCTGCTCCGTCAGCAGCACACCATCTGTCACATCGATAGGTCTCTTTAGTAAGAATGGCCTTGTGAAAGTGTCTCTGATGCACTCTGAGTCTTCATTTTGTGTGTGAGCCATGTCCCATGAGAAACCAGAGTTTCAGGACATCACACGTGGACAGAATGACCTTCATACTGTGTCGCAGCCTGTGTGGGGTGTAAACTGCTGCTAGTTATTTTCTTTTTTTAAATCAATTATGCATCATGTAATGTTTTTTTTTTATTATATGATACTACATATAGCTATTACAAAGCTATATGGTCAATCATATAGCTATAGAAAACTAATCATAGTTTTCTGTTTAAACTCTAGCCTTATATTATTGTGATGACCATTAGATCTTAGTTTAAAGGATTAGCTCACTTCCAGAATAAAAATTTCCTGATAATTTACTTTTATCCATGTCATTCTTTCTTCAGTCAAAAAGAAATTAAGCTTTTTGAGGAAAACTTTCCAGGATTTTTCTCTATATAGTGGACTTCAATAGGGATCAGTGAGTTGAAGGTCCAAATTGCAGTTTCAATGTAGCTTCAAAAGACTCTACACTATCCTAGCTGAGGAATAAGGGTCTTGTCTTGAGAAAGGATTGGTAATTTTCCAAAAAATATTTCCATATTCTTTTTTTGGTGTTTTTGCCTAGGACAGTAGTGAAGCAGGAAATTAAGTGGAGGAGAAAGGGGGGACAGGATCGGGAAAGGTCTGCGAGCTGGGACTCGAACATGGGACGCCCGAAGCGCAGTGGCGCTGCATGTCGGCATACTGCCCATGAGGCTATCGGCGCAGAGAATTATTTTTTTTTTTAAATACAATTTGCTGCTATTCACCGTCACGTTGAAGTCAGATTGTGGAGAGAAGTGGCGAAGCAAATCCAACAGAGCCTATATCTTAATTTCGTTATTGCCAAATACCCATCTTAATTTTGAATTTATCTTAATTTAATTGATGAAAGACTCATTTTTATTGGTACACTGGCCTATGTTATGCTGAGATGTTACAGAGGACTTATTTTATTTCTTTGTTCCAACTTCCAAGTGGCCTATAGCCTACGTTAGTCATGAATAAATTGTTAAAACATGTATAAATGACTCATTCTTGACAAATCAAAAGAGCTGTGTGCTTGCGCACATTTGAACAATGTCGGGCTGTAAATGGGTTCGGACTTTTAAAAAGCTGTCAATCAAAATGTACTTGTCGGGCTCAGGCCTTGTCAGCTTTATTACGTAGACATTGGAAAGGTCACGGATAGTAGGCGAAGTGCTAACCCAGTGTTTACAGAGCGAACATGCAAAGAAAGTCAAAGAGCCAAAAAAGGTAAAACAGTGATGTTGGATGATTTTGAAGTTTGTTTTTCTTCCTACCTTACATTTTCGAACCGGAGTACACAGATGAAGAACTAACCATGCATGACCTTTCCAACATGATTACATAATGCTTGAAGTTGCAGACGCGCATCGCAGAGCAAGTGCAAGACGAGCATTTTTTTTTTTTTTTTTTTTTTTTTTTTTTTAGAAAATGACAGATTGTTTCGCTACATAAGACCCTTGTTCCTTGGCTGGGATCATGTATAGACCTTTGAAGCTGCATTGAAACTGCAATTTCAAACATTTAACCTGTTGGGAAACATTGAAGTCCACTATATGGAGAAAAATCCTGGAATCCTTAGAAACCTTACATTTCTTTTCAACTGAAAAAAAGAAAGAAAGTTGTGTCTACTTACAGTAATTGGGACTTTTTACCTCATAATTCTGACTTTTTTCTTGCAGTGCTGAGAAAAACTCATAATTTTGAGAGATAAACTCAGAATTACGATATATAAACTGAGATGTTACGTCTCACAATTCTAACTTTTTCCTCAGAATTTTGAGAAAAAAGTCTAAATTGTGAGATCAAAAGACTAAATTACCTTTTTTTTTCTTTAATCCATTGCGGAAACAGGCTTCCACAATTTCTTGTCTCTTCAAATAATTATACAGAAATTACCTGAATTAGAATTGGATGATCTCTAATGACAGTCCTATTTATGTTAATGAACAGCACTACTAATAATACCTGCCACTATTTCTGCAGGGTCTGTATTGTGATATGGAAATCTAATAGACTCCAGAAACGGTACAGCTTTTATTTAGTGAACAGCTCGACACCAAAATCTTTGATCAATGATAATCAGATGCAGGCCCACTTGGATTGAAATGTCATCCTTTCACTTAAAGGTTAATTTGAAAAGCAGTAAATGTAACAAACTCTGCTCCTTTCAGTTTGTCATTTAAACATTTGCAGGCAGCTGTAAGCTGTTTCTTCAAAGGTCTCACAGTTCAACATACATCCACACTGTAAGATTCACCTTTAGAAATATGAAAGTAAAATGACTAAACTCGTAAATGTGTGACATTAATGGCACAGTTAGTTGTAACAAACAGTTTGTTGTTCCTGTAGTACTTGGTGTGGGCTTTCCATCTGTGACCAAAACAATTAGGGCAAAATAAAGGCTAATACAGTTTTTTTTTAATTAAATCTTTTATTTGTAGACATCCTAATTTGTATTCTAAACAACGTCCTGCATGCACAATGGCTTTATCTCATTGCTAAACATCCCTCTAAATCTTTTCTACCAGAAGTTGTTTATTGCATTTTAAATCTTATCAGGATAGCCTAAAAATATGCATGCAAAGTGATATTTTGTCCCTCATACTGATGGCGTGAGGATGGCTTGTGGTTTGAGGAGAGGAATTATATCTTATTGTTTGTAGAGGGGTGAGTGAATCTCAACAGTCATCTCTCATCTATCATAATAAGATATCATACTTATCCAAACAGCTTTGTGTTCTCAATTTAATTCAGTTTCCAAGGCCTCAGACACACACATCTATATCTTTAGGGAAATTATATCTTAATCTACTGTTTATAATGTTGAAAAGCTCATTTTATTTGTCTTGTATGTTTATTTTAGCTTCTAAGCACACTTCTAAAAGTCTCTACAGGTTTCTGAAACAAGAAACAGACACATTCTGTTGAAATGATCTTGATAATTTATTTAAATGCACTTCACAGTGTACTTCATTTCTGACACTTGTCACTTGTCATTTACCAACATGCATATTGTTCTTACATAGTGCCACTGCCACAGTTTTAACTGAATATAGCTAAATAACTTTAGTTGCCAATTATTTTATTAGATTAGTAACTTTGGAGTAACTTTGCAGCTGCTTGTAAATACTGTTTTTTAAATATAATTAATATAATTAATATTTACATTTAACTCTTTCCCCAGCAGTGTTTTTAAAAATAGTATAATAGTATATATAAATAGCATTTTGGATAATTTTCACTAAAATTTCATAGCCCCCAGAATAGTTTTTTGTATGAATATCCGAACATGCAATAAATCATAATAAAGAACAGAGCCTCTACTTTTAAATAAAAAAAAAATCTGTTTTATTCTAGCTACAAGTAAAAAAAAAATTGAGCAAAAAGCTGAGTAAATTGTGTTTTTATCAAATACCATATCTGGATCACATTCAGCATGATGATTAAAGCAATGATGTGGTAGATCACTTCCATCAGCATCCCTAAAGCTTATACAGTCCTTTACTACTTTCTGGATCTCACTCTGTAACATTAGGCAGTTTTTATTAATATGCTGTTTATTGTTGATCGCGTTATTTTTCATATGCATCTGTTTACATATGAAATTTCGAGGATTTCGATATAATCCAAGTGGAGACTGGTTTTCCTTTGCTAAAGTCAGGAAACTTTGCTTCCTTTGCTCCTGTAAACAAACATTGGTTTTCACGAGAATCACAGACGCAGTGCAGACGTCCTACGTATGTCATCCACCGATCCTTTTAAATATAGATATTTTTCTTACAAAAATGCACCAATTTGCTACAAGAAGCCTTTATTCACCCCCTGGAGCCTTTTTTTTATGAATGGATGCACTTTATTGGACTTGACTGTTGAAGAGAAACACCCACCAGTTGCCATGATAAAGCTTGAAAGAGCCAGGACATTTTTTAATATAACTCCGATTGGATTCTTCAGAAAGAAGGAAATTATATATAGGATGGCTTGAGGGTGAGTAAATAATGGGCTAATTTTCATTTCTGGGTGAACTAACCCTTTAATTTAAAGATAGAATTTTTACATAAAAAAAGAAGAAATTAATGTTATGTAAACAAACATTTAAGCAATAACTGTATGATTCAGGACAGTCAAACAACAGGACAATTTCCACATTTGTCTTAAAACTATTTAAATGCCAAGTTCTGTCATGAAACTCTAGCATAGACTGATGGGTCGATAATGCAAACTGATGACATTCACAGCGTTAAACTACTTGGCACAAGCTTACTGGTTCATGTTGCATACGCAGCCAATGAACTTGCTGCTTTACATTTAAATGCCTGGTTAGCATTTACTAGAGTATTTCGCAGCACTCTTTCAGAGTTTCTCTGCCCTCCACCTTTCCTAGCTTCACCTGTATAGATCTGCTATGGGTTATTAAATACGCTACTTGTGCAGCAGCAGTATGTCTTAAATACTCACAACACCGTTTTGGTGTATAGTATATATTGGCAGTAGCAAGTACCTGTACTTGTTTTGCAGCAGCAATAACCAACAGCAGCAGCAATTCAGCAGCGTAGCACATATATTCCACCAAGACCAAATATAAATCTTGATATAAATACTTTTATATTTAAAAACAAAATATTTGCTGTCATTTAAATGATTTAAAATATGGAAACAAAACTTTTTGAGGACAAAATAACTGTGTGTCATGTTAACTGCCCATATATGGGTTAGGGTTTACTTTTTTCTCATTTTGCACTGCTGTCTTCAGTGTTGCTTTTATTCACCTGTGAATCCCAGAAAAGTGGTGCGGAGTGTCAGGACAGAATTTGAAAATGTGTCAAAGCTCATTAGTACCAGATCTCTGCATCCATTAGCCAGGCCTGCCAATGGAAGGCGAGAGATGAGAGGGTACATTTGACAGACGTTCTGGATGTAGATATCCCTGCAGACATAATAAGAGTAATGGAGGGTGGGGAACGTTCATGCTCTGTTTATATGCTAGTCATTCTCTGCCAAGCAGCCTGAGGTGATGCTGCTGCAGAAAGCTGATATACTGTACAACTGACTGTACTTACTTCATGTGACAAGCTATTCTTTTTTGCATACCCTTACAGGCATCCCATAAATGCCGTGTCATTATTTTATTTATTTATTTTTAAGAAAGGCAGGTGTATTGTTGTATGTGCACTGTCCTGACAGTGGTTTTGTACTTTTGCTTTTGTATATTGGACTTCTCTTTCCTGGTGTTAGACACATCTGGGCATGTCTCACCCTCTATCTCGCTCCCACACCATCGTGTGGTGCCAGACTGAAGCAATCAATCTACCGATCCCATCAGGGTGAGGAGAAATCTGATCTATTAGGGAGCGCAAAGCAGAAATCCAACCTCAGGGTAGGGCTGTCAGTGCAGTCCAGGATAGGAGAAGAAGAGAGACAAAATCTAGTAATTGAGGACTGAAATGCCTCTTCATACCAGAAGGCATTGGCTGTCCTAGACAGAGAAGGTGTTTAGAAAGATTAAACATCCTCTGGTTACATTCTAACCACAGCCAAACATTATGCTGCAGAAACAGAAAGCAATTGTTTGACTGCTCTTAACATTATAATATGCAAGCTGTAGGTTTACACAGTTCACTGATTATGATTATCATCAGAAACCTTTTTCTAAATAAAATCTGAAACATTAAAGAATTAGTTCATCCAGAATTAAAGTTCTTTAAAATTCTAAGTTTGGTTTCTAAATAAATATAATCTCACATAATTCTGACATTTTTTTTTCTCACAATTGCGCCATACAAACTCACAATTCTCACTTTTTTCTCACAATTGTGAAAACTGCAAGTCAAAACTGCAAGATAAAACCTCACAATTCTGACGTTTTTTCCACACAATTGTGTTTATATATCACAATTTTTTTCTCAGAGTTGTGAGATATAACCCAATTGCGAGTCCAATTCTGAGGGGAAAAAAGACTATGTTCTCTGAATTTTGAGTTTATATATATATAAGTTATATAACTTAAAATTCTGTGTTATAAAGTCAGAATTGTGAGATATACACTTACAATTATGAGAAAAAAGTCAGAATTGTAAGTTTAGATCACAATTCCACCTTAATTTCTAAATTTTGCGACTTTCTCAAAAGTGTTGAGTTTATATCATGCAATTTTGAGAAAAAAGTCAGAATTGTGAGATAAAAGGTCGCAATTACCTTATATTTTATTGCTATATGCAGTAGCGGACATGGGCTTCTGTTTGTATAAACAAACCTGACTAAACATTTCATTTGTCAATCAAACTGATCCATTGACAAATTTTAGAAACATTAGGTTATAATGAGGTAAAATAGTAAATAATGACAGAATTTTTTTTTTTTGATGAACTGTTCCTTTAAACAAGTAAACAAAGTAAAACCTATCAAAATGCAGTTCTGTTTTGTAATTTTTATTTTACATGTGTATGAGGTTATTACAGTTTGTTTGCCCTGTGACGGAGCTGTACTTACATCTTATAAAAGATGAAAAGCTAATGGAGGCTAAAGAAAGCCATTTTAGAGCTTTCTGGAGAGCCCACAGCGTACTGCTTTATAAAGCCTGAAAAGATGCATTTCAGATGGACAGATTCCATTTAGGTTGCTCCTTAACTACTGAATCATAGGGGAAGGAATGGATGTCCAAAGCCTTCATGACAGACGAACCATTTTCTGAATAAAAAATTAATTCACCTCCATTTTAAAATCAAAGGCCCGTATCTCAGGGAACTGGGTTGGATGTTGTGTCATGTTATATACTCGGTACATTTACCAGCAGTGAGCAGTCCATCTTTCATTTTTAACTACTCCAGTAATCGTCATCATGTTCAATGCACTATTCCAATTTGACACATTGTCAAAACAGAGCATCCCTAGTTAGTTTAGATATTTGGTATGACTTTTATCCAGAGTGACTTGAAGTACAATACATGTAGTCATCAGGATATACTGGGGTTTAAATGGGGGCCTAAAAGGAACAGTTCGCTCAAAAATGAAAATGTTCCCCTTTCAGTCGAATCACTTTGACGTTACATTGGGATCTCGCTTGAGAGACCGATCATCTCTGAGCCTTATTAAAAAGGCCAATTGAAAATTGGCGAGTGGACGTGCGTGCCAGCCACGCCCCCGTACATACGGGTATATAAGATGGCGGCGCGCACCACTCAGTTAGACTTTTGCTTCAGAGCCATTCTGCTCGAGCCTATTTTTGACTTCAAGAAAAATGTTCCTGAAAAGAAGCTCTTCTCCGCTGACGTGCTGCCATCTGAAAGAGTGACAAACTAAAAGAGTGTGTTTGGCAGCCGTCAGCGGTATCCTGCGGGCGGCCGTTTTCACGGCCATCAAAAAGCCTCCTGCTCTCCAGCGAGCGATTCCCCATTGAGTGCACAGAGTGCCGCGGTTCCTCCCTGGGCAGACCGGGACTAAAAGAGCAATTTCTCACGGCTGTGAAACGTTCTTTTCAGAATGGTTTTCCGGCCGTGCGCTGCTGGATGTGGCAGTTTCCTCACCTCCGAGGACGGACATGAACTCTGCCTCACATGCCTGGGCTTAGAGCATGCTGAGGCAGCGTTCACGGATGGTTCGTGCGTTCATTGCGAGCGCATGACCATGGTCACGCTGAAGAACCGCCGCTCTTTTGCGAGACGGCTCCCCTCCGTGCCCCGCGGCTCGTTGTTAAGCCGCCAATGCTTTTCGGCCGCCGTAGAGAGGCAACGGGGGGGTTTACAGGTTACGGTGCAGAACGCGCCGCCGGCTTCCAAAGCCCCGCGGCCGTCTGCACCCCAGTGTGGCCCCGTTGAGAGGCCAGAGCAGTATGCTTCCCTGGTATCCGGGCTGAGCATCTCCTTTGGCGCTCCACCGGAGGAAGAGATGTCTGTTGCTGCGTCAGAGGGAGAGTCCGATGGTGGGGCAGACATCTCGCCGGGCCAGCGCCCCCTTGTGGTTGCTGTCCCGTCTGACATGGATGCTGAACTGTCGGCAATGCTCCTCCGTGCCGCCAGGGGGATCGGGCTCAAGGTGTCAGATGTACCTCCCGCCGATCCCTCTAGGCTTGGCGATTGGTTCCTGAGGGGGGCGCCTGCGGTTCCGCCGCGCCCTCCCCCCGTTCCATTCTTTCCGGAGGTGCATGAGGAGCTGATCAAAACATGGCGGGCGCCTTTTTCGTCGCGCCTTTGCCCCAGCTCCTCCTCCCTCGCCACCCTCGATGGTGGGGCAGCCCAGGGATACGAGTCGGTTCCCCAGGTCGAGCGCGTTATCGCGGTGCACTTATGCCCGCGGGGCGCCGCCAATCTGGCTCAGATGGCAGACGCCGACAAAGCTCGCTTTCTCGACGCTCCCATCTCCCAGAGCGGCCTGTTCGGCGACACTGTCGAGGACTTCGCCCAGCAGTTCTCGGCAGTCCAGAAGCAGACGAAGGCCATCAAGCATATCCTGCCCCGCCGCGAAGCCTCCATCCCGCCGCCGGTGGCCCCGCCTCTGCCTGCCTGTCGCCGAGGGCGCCCCCCTGCGGCCCCAAAAACAACACAAGCTCCTACATCTGCCGAGGCCCACGAAGCCAGGCTGGCTGCCCGGTGCAGAGCTGGCCGCAGGAGAGCGGCGCCGCCCGCCTCTCAGGGACCCGCTACGGCTACCCGGAGAAGGAAGGCCGCGATGCGTCCCTGATGCGGGCAACCCAGAGGTGTTGGAGATTGCTCTTCGGGGGACAGTGACAACGTCCCCACTCCCGGTGGAGGGCCGGGAGCTTCTGTGTGCTTTTACATCGCCACCCTTTCACAAAAATAGCTAATTTCCTCACCTCTGGGGCCTCGGCCCCGAGTTCCCCTTTCGAGCAGCACTTACACTCCTCGGAACCGGACTCGGAGCCTGATATCACCAGCGCGGGAACCAGGGAAGAAGGTAAGCCCTGCTATGTGCAGCCAGACTCTCCCCCAGAACCCTTCGTTCTCTGGGGACGGTCCCCTTCCCCTTCCCCCCCCAGGCTGCCCCACCGCGGTCACGTCGGTCAACGTTCCCTTGATACCGATAGCGAGCCGGCTGGAGGCTTGGCTTCAGCTTCCCAGCCCCTCGCGGTGGTTGATACGGACGGTACGTCTCGGCTACGCGATTCAATTCGCCAGGCGTCCGCCCAGGTACAGAGGCGTCCGTTTTACTTCTGTCCATTCGGACACGCATGCCACTGCCCTGTGTGCGGAGGTTGCAGTCCTACTGGCGAAGGACGCAATCGAGCCAGTCCCTCCAGCCGAGATGAGGTCAGGGTTCTACAGTCCCTACTTCATCGTGCCCAAAAAGAGCGGTGGGTTAAGACCCATCCTGGACCTCAGAGCTCTGAATCGGTCCCTTCTCAGGCTGCCGTTCAAGATGCTCACTACGAAGTGCATGCTAACTTGCATTCGTTCCCAGGATTGGTTTGCAGCCATCGACCTGAAGGACGCGTACTTTCACGTCTCAATCCTTCCTCGTCACAGACCCTTTCTTCGGTTTGCCTTCGAAGGTCGAGCGTATCAGTACAAGGTTCTCCCATTTGGCCTGTCCCTCTCTCCCCGCGTCTTCACCAAGGTCGCGGAGGCAGCCCTGACCCCTCTTTGGCAGTCGGGCTTTTGCATCCTCAACTATCTCGACGACTGGCTTCTGGTAGCTCACTCGCGAGACCTGTTGTGCGAACAGAGGGACCTGGTGCTTCGGCACCTCAGCCATCTGGGCCTTCAGGTCAACCGAGAGAAGAGCAAACTCTCCCCAGTGCAGAGGATCTCTTTTCTCGGTGTGGAGCTGGACTCGATCAACATGACAGCCCGCCTCACAAACGAGCGTGCGCAGTCAGTGCTGAGATGTCTAGACTTATTCAGACACAAGACAGCGGTCCCTCTCAAAACTTTCCAGAGGCTCCTGGGGCATATGGCAGCTGCAGCCGCGGTCACGCCGCTGGGCTTGCTTCATATGAGACCGCTTCAGCGCTGGTTACACGATCGAGTTCCGAGACGGGCATGGCACCGTGGCACACTCCGGATTGGCGTTTCCCCGCAGTGTCGCCGCCTATTCAGCCCGTGGTCAGACCTTGCCTTCCTTCGGGCCGGAGTTCCCTTGTGGCAGGTCTCCAGGCACGTCGTGGTGTACACGGATGCCTCCACCACGGGTTGGGGTGCTGTATGCAACAGGCAGGCAGTCTCGGGCTCCTGGACAGGACCCCAGCTGCAGTGGCACATCAATTGCCTCGAGTTGTTGGCTGTGCTTCTAGCCCTACGTCGCTTCCGACCGACGCTGCGCCAGAAGCACGTGCTTGTTCGTACCGACAGCACTGCGACTGTGGCGTATATCAACCACCAGGGCGGCCTCCGCTCGCCTCGCATGTCACAACTCGCCCGCCGTCTGCTCCTTTGGAGTCTAACGTGGCTAAAATCGCTACGTGCCGTTCACATTCCAGGCGAACTCAACCGTGCAGCGGATCAGCTCTCACGGCAGTCCACCCACCCTGGAGAATGGCGACTCCACCCCGAGACAGTCCAGCTGATTTGGAGCCGTTTCGGCCAGGCTCAGATAGATCTGTTCGCCTCTCCTGAAACCTCCCACTGCCAGCTCTTTTACTCTCTGACCCAGGCTTCCCTCGGCAGAGACGCTCTGGCACACAGCTGGCCTCCGGGACCCAAGTACGCCTTTCCCCCAGTGAGCCTCCTTGCACAGACCCTGTGCAAGATCAGGGAGGACGAAGAGAAGGTCTTGCTGGTTGTGCCACACTGGCCCACCCGGACCTGGTTCCCAGAACTCATTTCCCTTGCGGCAGCCCCTCCCTGGAAAATCCCCTTGAGGAAAGACCTTCTTTCTCAGGGGATGGGCACAATTTGGCACCCACGTCCCGACCTATGGAACCTGCACGTCTGGCTCCTGGACGGGACGCGTCAGACCTCGCCGGCCTTCCCCAGGCCGTGGTAAATACCATCACTCAGTCCCGAGCCCCCTCTACGAGGCAGGCTTACGCCCTGAGGTGGGGTCTATTCGCTGACTGGTGCTCCTCTCGAGGAGAGGACCCACAGAGATGCACGATTGCAGTAGTGCTTTCCTTCCTGCAAGAGAAGTTGGAGCGCAGGCTGTCCCCTTCGACTCTTAAAGTGTACGTTGCTGCCATTGCAGCGTACCATGATGTGGTAGATGGATCATCCCTGGGTAAGCACCAACTCATCGTGAGGTTCCTGCAAGGCGCGAGGAGGATTAACCCTCCCAGACCGTGCCTCGTACCCTCTTGGGACCTCTCCGTCGCCCTCCGCGGCCTACGGGAGGCCCCCTTTGAGCCACTTGCATCAGTTGAGCTGAAATTTCTGTCTCTCAAGACAGCGCTCCTGACTGCCCTGGCCTCCATTAAGAGGGTAGGGGACCTACAAGCCTTCTCTGTCAGCGAAACGTGCCTTGAGTTCCGGTTATGTGCCCAAGGTTCCCACCACGCCCTTCCGCGATCAGGTGGTGAACCTGCAAGCTCTGCCCCCGGAGGAGGCAGACCCAGCTTTTGCGCTGCTCTGCCCTGTTCGTGCTCTGCGCTTATACGTAGACCATACTCGGCACTTCAGGCGCACCGAGCAGCTCTTTGTCTGCTTCGGAGGTCAGCAGAAAGGGAATGCTGTCTCCAAACAGAGGTTGGCCCACTGGGTGGTAGATGCCATCTCCCTGTCTTATCTATATCAGGGAGAGCCATGCCCCTTAGGTGTTCATGCCCACTCCACTAGGAGTGTTGCTTCATCCTACGCGTTGGCTCATGGCGCCTCACTAGCAGATATCTGTAGAGCTGCGGGCTGGGCGACACCTAATACCTTCGCTAGGTTCTACAACCTCCGCGTAGAGGCCGTATCCTCCCGTGTCTTAAAGGTTGTATCAGCGATTTCTAGCCTGAAACATAAAGTGTCAAATTCAGCTGACCTTTCATCACGATCCGCTCGCTGCCTGCCCCATAAATTGTCTGTGAAAAAAACGCGTCTCTCTGGTCAGCCTAGGGTCCGAGATATGCCAAAAAAACAATCGGCACTACCAACCTTTCCACAGATAAGCAAACAGTGTTCCAACCAATCAGCGTCAGGGGTTTGGTGTTGTGGACTTTCGCTCCGCCTCCCTCACATCCCTGCACCAGTAGGAAAGTCCACAACACCAAACCCCTGACGCTGATTGGTTGGAACACTGTTTGTTTATCTGTGGAATAGTTGATAGCGCCGATTGTTTTTTTTTTGGCATATCTCGGACCTTAGGCTGACCAGAGAGACACGTTTTTTTCACAGACAATTTATGGGGCAGGCAGCGAGCGGATCGTGAAGAAAGGTCAGCTGAAATTGACACTTTATGTTTTAGGCTAGAAATCGCTGATACTACCTTTAACATAAGACTTAGGTGAGCGGGAGGATGGCTGGTGTCGGCTTGCTGCGCCACTCCCACATGGATCCGTGCGCTATCTCCCAGAATGTTCCCTCTGGTGAACCCTGGGTCCTCCGTGCCCCGCAGTCAGGGCTAGATGCGGAGTAGTCCTTCACTGTGATCCTGCCTGGGTCTCCTTCGCCCCGCAGGTTGTGGCTATACTTTTCAATATTTCCAGCGGAGGAGACCGCTGTTTCCCTCGTGTATCCCTAAGAAGCTTTATGGATATATTGAATTATCTTCATTTTCCACATGTCAGAAGCAAATTTCATGTGCTCCGCCCCCCCAACCCATGCTTCAGTACAACTGGCATCCCTGGAAAGGCCCCCCTATTGGGCCTCAGGGCGTTGGGAAGGTTACGTTACAACTTCCATCTGCTGACACGTCCGCCTGCCAGCACGTGGGGTTGTGCGTAACGCGGCGTCAAGGTCGTGGCCTTTTCCATGGGTCCAGTTCCCAATGTAACGTCGAAGTGATTCGACTGAAAGGGGAACGTCTAGGTTACGTACGTAACCCTCGTTCCCTGAAGGAGGGAACGGAGACGTTACATTCCCCTGCCACGACCTGACGTCGCACTGACGCCTAGGGCTGTCGCGATAACCGCAATATCGCAATACCGCGCTATTGATGTGCATAACCGCAGAGGAATGCAACAACCGCAGCAACCGCGATATTTGCCTGTTTTCTTTTTTCCTAAGGATTTGCCATTCTCACTTAATGCCTGTGCGCTGAATATTAAATTAGTAATAAGTTAGTAATGATAACATAATGTGTTTATTATGAGGCTCAGTAGATATGCACTTAACATGCCTAAACAGACAGCGAATGAGAGAGAGATCGACTGAGCTTGAGCGATTACCTGCGTCTGTCTTTCAGATCGAGTCAGGTATGTATGTGAAACTAGCTTGTCATGTCCAAGGAAAGTGAAATCTCTGTCTTAACATCGGTGCTCTGCTGGTCAGCTGAGCCTTTAAAAGTGGCGATTAAAGTTAAAATGATTTTAACATCGTGTTTCATTACGTCTCTCTTTGAATAAATAAGTGTTTTTGAACGTATAGTTGAATGAACGGTTTAAAGACTTACTCAAAGATAGTCTCTTGCCTCCATCTTGTGGTGTAACAATGAAACTGCACTGACTGACAGCTCGCCTAGAACACGCAGGTGAAATACTGACAGAAAGTCTCTTGTCCAGTCAGACTCGAGGGTGCGCGCTAACTGTTATATACACGAAGTTTTCAGATGCAAAGCCTCTAAGTATGTCTGACATTTTTCTTCAAAATTTGCATTTCTTACTAGCTAGGTTTCTATGTAAGTACTGTTTACTTCACTTCATATATAAACGTGATTTGGTTTCGGTTTATTGATTTCTGAATATGACCTTACATTGTAACAGCTTACACACAATTATATGGCGGTAATACCGCATACCGCGCTACTGAGCCACTCAAAATTACCGCAAGGGAAATTCCTTAACCGCGACAGCCCTACTGACGCCGGCTCGATCGGCTCTTCAGCAAAAGCCTAACTGAGTGGTGCGCGCCGCCATCTTATATACCCGTATGTACGGGGGCGTGGCCGGCACGCTCGTCCACTCGCCAATTTTCAATTGGCCTTTTTAGAGATGATCGTATGGGAAGCCAAACAACCCAAAAGTGGGACGAAACAGCGCGGTATTAAAGTGCTCGCGCCGCGCTGACATGTCATTTGAGCGGCCCAATGAACCGAGCCGCGCGTCCCACTCGACAGCGCAGGGAAGACGTGTTTGCTAGCGCCACCCAATGGGCAGCGCGGCGCGAGCACTTTAATACCGCGCTGTTTCGTCCCACTTTTGGGTTGTTTGGCTTCCCATATGATCGGTCTCTCAAGCGAGATCCCAATGTAACGTCTCCGTTCCCTCCTTCAGGGAACGACGGTTACGTACGTAACCTAGACGTTTTCTCTCAAAACTGAAAATGATCATTAAGATGATTGTTTTAAACGTTAAACCATACTGTTTATGTAGAGTCAGAAAGCTGTCAGATTTCATCAAAATTATCTTAATTTGTGTTTTGAAGATGAACAAAGGACTTACAGGTTTGGAACGACATTAGGGTGAGTAATTAATGACAGAATTTAAATTTTTAGGTGAACTATCCTTTTAAAAGGAGAGACGAAAACTACTTACTCAGAGTCTAGGCAAATATTAAAGCAATAAGCCCTGAGATGCTTTATGTTACAGTGATTTTACCACAGATCATGTTTTTAGAGTACTCAGGTCACAGTACATCCAGTTTTGAGCAGCTTTTTGCTTTCATAAAATAATGTCAACAATGTTCAGTGAAGAGTTACATTTATTAAGGATAATTATCAAATAATTCTTCCAAGTAGTTCATTATACTAACATTAGGCTGTTATAAGGTTGCCAGGCAACATGACAGTTTGGCACATCAACATAAAATGTGTGTTCACAGGTATGTGTGTTGGGCATTTTGGAGTCTGAACTATTTATTTTAGAATTAGTGTTTTATTACAATTGCATGTGTACTTCCAAAAGACGCTGCACTGTAATTAAATAAAGTGTTCAGAAAGTCACACAGGACACACAAGCGGAGAAATTGGACAAAGGCTAATGGCAGTAAATCCTCACCCATGAAATTGCTGGTGTTAAAGTATATTGGAGAGCGGCACTGTTCCCGAGATGCCTGGAGACTTAGTGTCGCTGTCAACCATATCAGAAGCCTGACAGTACGGCACCCCACAATTTCTCCAAACATACTTTGATGAGAAGAATACAGGTTTTAGAGGGCAAGTACCAAAGTGATGCCTCTTTTGATCAGAGCTGATAGAGGACTCTCTCGCTCTCGACTGCTATAATGAGTTATTTGCATATCTATGACTAAAACATATTTCAATCACAAAGGCTTATCATTTATAAACATGTATCAAGTAATTGCAGGGAAGGGAAATGAGACTGGTTCTGCCTGAACCTAATTGGATTTCTTATCAGAAAATCGCGTATACAAAGAAACAATGCACTATTGTTGGCTTTGAAATTATGTACAGTTTGAACTTTTAGTTAACCTTCTGAATCAACCACTCTTTTTCAACTATAGCATCATACATGAACATGACTATTTGATTAAAGAAATACATCATAATGTGGAAAATCTCAATTGATATGAACTATTGATGATATACAGTGACTAGTGTTCAATTTGTCAGTCATTTTTTTAATTTAGTCTCAGTCTTAGTCTTAGGGCCAGATTTACTAACAGCTTGCGCCAACTTTTTTTTTTGGCATTAAAATAGTACTGTCAGGATCTACTAAAGACGCACAGTGAAGAATTAGCGCTGAAAAGGCATAGTTATTTTTGCGCCTAACCTTATTGAGTATGCATTTGTAGGAGTCTCCCAGACACAATATTTGTGGGAGGAGAGTATTAAAATAAATCACGCAATGCAATTTAATAACGTTTGTGCTCGTCAAATTACTGGAAATTGCACCATTATTTAACGCCCAAAAAAAGCATGTCTGTGTTCTTTAATGCGCACATTGTCAGTAAATCATACACAGAGTTTTCCCCTCCTATTGGCTTTAATGGAATGGTGTCAAATGAACTTTTTTGTTAAGGAAAGGAAAGGAAAGGGGGTGAGTTAGGCCAAGTATGGTGACCCATACAAGGAATTTGTGCTCTGCATTTAACCCATCCAAGTGCACACACACAGTAGTGAACACACACACACACACACCGTGAACACACACCCGGAGCAGTGGGCAGCCATTGCTGCGGCGCCCGGGGAGCAGTTGGGGTATCGGTGCCTTGCTCAAGGGACTCACCTCAGTCGTGGTATTGAGGGTGGAGAGAGTGCTGTACATTCACTCCCCCCACCTACAATCCCTGCCGGACCTGAGACTCGAACCTGCAACCTTTGGGTTACAAGTCCGAATCTCTAACCATTAGGCCACGGCTGCCCATATTAAGCTAACCTTTTCCTGTTTGGTCTAGGTTTTAGAAACATTTTACATTTTCGTCATACTGCATAATAGTTAAGCTGATTTAAAAAATATATTTTTGCTCAACAATTAAAATTGCAATGATTGTTGTCATTTGAGAAATTAATTTCACTTTCACCATTAAGCACAAATCAATAGAATGTGGCTCATACACATGGTTTATTTTACCTCATCTAAGTCTGATTTATTATAGACTATTTAATATATAAACTAATATTAAAGCCTTATATATGCACAATAAAATTTTAAAACAGAAAGTTATCTGTGCATGGTTGCCAGATTGCAAAAAGATAAGCAAAACTCTGGGCAGAAAATGTATCCTTTTAACAGAAAAGCTAAATTTGGGTACTTAATATCTGGCAATATCTAGCCTTAATATCTAGCCACAGTTATTGTTTATTGACCTTATTGTTGTCTCATTGTAAAGCTCTATTAACATTAACATTAATTAACATTAACTTGACCCAAAATAGAATCCAGACATACACATACAAAAAATGGTAATTTATTGTCTCTTGTCATTCCAAACCTGTAAAACTTAGAAAGAAAAAAAAAAACTTAGAAAAACAAATAAGATAATTTTAAAGTTGCTGTCCCTCTATTAAAAGTACAAGTAAATGAAATGAATAAGTCAAATGAAATAAATGAATTCCACTTGTTTGATTTTAATACATTAATTTTTGATATTTTACTATTTAATAAAAAAATTGGTTTAAGTGGTTTAAGTTTCCAAATGCTTTTTGGTCAATAACTACAATAAAACTTGCATGCCCATTTATTATACATTTTTGTTTATAAACAAAAATATAACATATGTATAAAAATGTGTATTTTATGTAGATTTGTATAAACATTTAACAACACATGTAACCTGAAACTAAAGTCAATTAATACACTTAAGGTTCCAGCTGAAAGTCCCATGAGACATTTTATTGAAGATCCCAATTGCTGCCTCTCTGCCCTCTGCTGTGAGTTGCACTGCAGAATGATCAATTGTCCTAAACTGAGCGAACAACAGCCGAGAGAGAAAATTAGACAAAGATAGAGTGAGTTCGTTGGGTGGTTCGGTTCATCATTGCTCCCAATTCCCACCGAACCATTACGATCCAAAGTACGCAATTAAGCATAACACTCAAGCAAATTGCTTAAGTATCAAAAGGTGCAGGCATTAGTGATTTCACTTACTACCGGTTACCACAGCACTATATGTAAAATAATACACATTTGCTGTTCCGGGTCAAGCTGTTCACACTAGTATTGATAGAGGAAATACCACTAGAGTCCTGAGCTGAAACAAATAGCTGAGAATGCATAAAAACAAATCTCTTTTTTTCATTCTTACTCAATCTGCAAATGGAACAAGCAGGATGAAATATAAAGTAGAAAGGAATAATAATTAAAAAAAAAAAAAGCAGGGGCTGTAAAGAAAACTGTAGCGTTTAAAGCTGTTTTTGTTATCACTATAGACTCAGAAAGGAACTTCTAAAGACACTCTCCTGATTAAAATGTAATTATGAAGTGGTCTAGTTTCTGTCCATTTATAAGATGATAATGGTTGAAAGTATGACTATAATCATTTTGGTGCTTTACGGCTTCAATAATGGCGTTGCTTGTACAATGAACTTCCACTTCCACCTCCAACTTGCTATTGCTGCACTAATCAGTGACACTTTAATTCAGTACAGTGTCTCTTTCAGAAATTATAAGTGAATGGAAATATTTCATCTAATGAAAACTTTCCAGTCAAACAAAAGATTATTCTCATCAAATCCTGTTTTCAATAAAGCACACAGCCCGTAATTCGAATTGGTCGGCTAAAATTCTCCTCAAGCCTTTAGACATGTTTCTCAATGAAAATGTCTCGCAGGAAATTGATGTGCCAGTTCTGACTTTTCATGACATCACTTTATTCAATTTGCTAATTGTCTTCTCAGTTGCCTTGGTAACAATAGCAAGTTGAGACTTCACTAAATAGAAAAGGGTAGATATTGATTGCTCCCAGAAAATTTGCAATGCTGAGATCTTTTGCCAAGTGTTGAAGCTTAAAAACTGTGTTAATAGTGGAGTACAGAATGACTAAATCCTTTTTTTTTTCAGATTTCATTCACAAACAGACAAACATCCCAGCTGGTTTGGGGAGAAATGTTTGCCTGGAAACATTTTAAAACATCCTGTGTGACACTGGTCATTCTGTTAGAGCATATTTTTCTCTGGATAGACAAATGTCATGTTTTCCTCCTCTAATAGATGTGACAGGAGAGGGACTTGTATGAAGGCTCTGAGTGCTGGAAAGCTAAGCAACTGACCTGTGAAAGCTTTCAAGGGATGGGAAGGAGGTGCAGTATAACCTTAATAGAGGAGAGGCCTATAGCTCAGCCGGATCCTTGGAGCGTACACAATACCGCACCATCTTTCATGTAGAGGCTTGTTGCTGCTGATGGATTTTCATCATGCTTTTCTATGGAGGCAGAATGCTTGGTTATGGGAAAGATGAGAGACAGACAGTGACATTCTGTCCTGCTATATTCACAAACATCCATCACACAATCTGGAAACCAGGCTTCATCAAAATAAAAGCAGCATGTGTTAGAAGTCTGCAACTGACAGTAGTGAAAATGACGGTGAGAGAATGACCACATTATGTCACTGTTATTCTGAATGGAATGGATGAGTTTAAGAAATAACTGGGTCAGTGACAAATTAGGATAGCTAAGATGAGGAACAGGAGGATCTATCTATCTATATACAGTTGAAGTCAAAAGTTTACATACACAGAGGGTGAAAACGTTTTGAATTGAAAATATTTTGTCTTCTGGGGAACATGTATCTTCTGTAGCTTATGAAGGGCAGTAAATGAAAAAAAAAAAAAAGATATAAAAAATGTACACATCCTCATTCCATTCAAAAGTTTACACCCCTGGCTTGTAATGCATAGTTTTTCCTTCTGGAGCATCAGTGAGCATTTAAAGCTTCTTTAATAGGTGCATGTGAGTCCCTCAGTTGTCCTCAGTATGAAAAGATGGATCTCAAAATCATACAGTCATTGTAGGAAAGGGTTCAAATACACAAAAACGCTGAAAAACCAAAGAATCTGTGGGACCTGAAGGACTTTTCAGAAGAACAGCAGGTTTAACTGTTTTAACTGTTCTGTCACTAAAAAAAAAACAAAAAACAAAAAACAAACAGCTGTGGATCATTCAGGTAACAACAACACAGTATTAGGAATCATGTGTATATAAACTTTTGAACAGAGTAATTTTTTTTTTAAATTCAACTATTTTCTGTTGTAGACTACATATAAACATTTTATGTGAAATATCTTATTCAGGTCAGTACTAAATAAAAAATAACATGCATTTATATTGGTAAAATATAAGATTGGTCTTCAACTATTTATAAGCAAGCCTTGAAATGTTAAAAAAATACACCATTTCAAACTGGTGGACAAATCATTTTGATGAGTGGATTTTAGTAGATGTATTTATATATTCCTGAAGGTCAAGGCTAGCGTAGTTCTTCTTACTGATTTTTTAAATCCATCTTATTAGAATGATCTTTCTCCAGAACAATCAATTGAATCAAATGACAAAGATACAATATTGCTGTGTGATATCAGGTAATTTGTCATATTTATCTGCTGTTTGTGCATGGCCTCTGAACACTGATGTATTGATTTGGTTGGAGTCGCACTTTAGGTTTGCAAAACACTTAAAAATCTCATGTTGGTCAACATTTGCAATATCATTTACCATTCTTTGTACAAAGCATAGCACCGGATTTTTCATTTGTCTGAAAGCACTATGTTGGCATTAAGAGAATGCAATTTATATATATATATATATATATATATATATATAAGAAAATAAAAATAAAAATTTTGCTGAGACATTAAACGTACACCCTTGCTGTACCTAGGTTAGGAGGACATATGAATGTTTCATATTGAGTGCATACTTTATAAAAAATGCATGTCGTTTTTCAGCGAAAAAATGTTCTGCACCGTTAATCCTGTAAGTGAATGACAAAAGGTAAAAATTCACCACTCCTAGATAAACACTGTGTTCTGGGACATCGAAGACAAACTTCATAAAGTAAAAGCCAAATGGAGAGTTAATAATTCATAATTCTAGCCTACTGAAACTGTGAGATGAAAAGGGTTTGAGGGCAATTTGTGTTTTAAATTTTATTTAGGTGTTATTAGGTTGTATTAGGTTTTGGACACGAAAAAAGTGCTTATGTAAAGCGCTAAAATCATTTATACATTCAAATGAATGCCCTGCAGGAACAGTGAGTGCACATATCAAAGGTTTGGAGTATGTATGAGGTTAACAAAGATTTGCTGCTATTCTGAGATAGGAAGGACTTGACTTGTTAATATTGTTGCCTGAGGATAATTAAATCTCCCAAACAGAGCAGAATAACTTACATTTTGGTGATTAATTCATTGCAAAAACAGCAAAAATGTTTGATGGAGCTGTGTTCGATATTATAATGCAGTCTGATGGAGGATCATCAGAGGACATGTTTGCTCATTATAATGAATATGATGCAGCAGAGTTTTTAAAGTCACTTCAAATTTCACAAAAGCTCTCTTGGATTTTGTATTATTCTTAATCAAATTGAAAATGTGGCTTTTACATGGTGACATCATGAAAATCGGACTTTTTCCATGTTTAAGTGCTGTGATCGAGTCACTGATGTATTTACCAAGTCAGAAAACATGAAAAAGGACAACCCTGTACGTTTTTCTAAGTGAAAAAAAATGAGCCGCTTAGATTTTCGCTTCCCCGTTATGTAGGAAGATGATCTTATTATAATATTACTGCCCCTTAATCTGTATGTTTCCATCCACTGCACTGTCATTTTGTTTTTTACAAGACAAACACAGAACACTGTTTAGAGTCCCAGCCTCAGCAGAGACAATAGAGCAGTGGATTTATTGATTTATTTACTGTATATTACGCTGCTGCCACACAGGTCTAATTTAAACATGCCTTTTCCTTCAATACAGTCCCTACAACTCGTGTGTTTTTAACATAAACTTGGGTGTATTTGACCGTTAAAGCGCAATAAGACGTGAAAGAGACCTTAATTTTTTTTTTTTAAATTAAGTAAAAAGGAGAAGCTTCATTTCTGTTTTCAAACAGGTTTTCCCAAAACACTTCTTGCTTATGAATACTTTAACATAAAAATGGTTACCTTTACCTTTCTGGTTGTGGATGATGTAATTATCCACTATCATGGGTCACATTTCACATTTATCATGAAAACTTTCAAGAAAGCGGAAATTAGGTGAGGGGTTAAACAAAAATGTATGAAACCTTCTAAACATTAAATTTTAAGCTAGATCTGTTAAATATTATATCAAATACAAATCTCTCAATGCTTCATTCAGAAAAGTTGGAGGGAAAACATATCTGAGAGTCAGTTTGTGATGGTCCGTTGTGATCATCATTGGCGAGAGTTGACTGATTATGTCAAACAGCATGCGAGTTAGACAAGGAGTTAAAATATCTTTAAAAAGTAGGTCAGACACTCCAGTTCCAAATCAGTCATCTCTCATCTTTGGCTTCACTTCATTACACACAGAACGAACAATGTTCCCATAGCAACCATTCCAAGTTTAGTGGTAGAAGAGAGATTCAGGCCTCATCAGAATAGAGGCAGGAAGAACATTTCAAACAAAGCCGATTCCACATGTTTAAATTCATTCTCATTACTAATTCGCTTGGTATATTACTTGTTTTTACTTAGTTGGCAACAGCTTTATCTTTATCTTTATGACCAGCCAGCTTAAATTTAGGGAGGATTTGTGTTAGCCATGTTCGGCCACAAATTAAATAAACATGTAACATTCAGCATTTTCAGCAGCTGAAGCAATTTCAAAAGCCTAAATAGACTGGTTAGTGAATCCTCTATAACAGTTGTCATATTACAAATGCCATTTGGTATTACCTTTCCCCTCAAAAAAATCATAAAAAGTGTGATTTAACAATATGTAATATCATGGCTCTCCAGGGTTGGTGAACTTCGGTTGGACAGTCTTTCAGATGAAATGTCAGATACATCATTATCTCTTATTTTGACGTCATGTATCATCCATCCATTTGCCCAGGGAATCTGATCTGTGACATTATAAAATTTAATCATCCACCCGTCTCCCTGTGCATTTCATAAATACTATGTTCTCAAGGTTGGTAATGCTGAATGAATTATTTTGAGAGCGCAGGGCCTTTGTGGATGCATATGCAACACTAACAGCATTAACCTACTTTTAGATCCCCGGTTTTGCGCACTTACAGCTTCTGATGTTTTCATTGTTTATTTTCTCTCAGAAAAGAGGATTTTTTCAGTTTTATTTTTGTTTTGCTTTTAGCTGAGATGCCGTTTTATCTGTCAACTACTGCTGAGTAAGCTGCACTGCATCAAGAACACATAAGAATGCAGATGTTGTTTTCTACCAGGCAGTGTTTTTAAAGAAACAGTTTACCCAAAAGTAACCATTCCTTATTCACCCTCATGTTGCTGCAAACCAGTATGAGCTTTAAAGGATTAGTTCACTTCCAGAATAAAAAAATCTGGATAATTTACTCACCCCGCCTTGTCATCCAAGATGTTCATGTCTTTCTTCAGTCAAAAAGGAAACTTCCATGATTTTTCTCCATATAGTGAACTTAAATGGGGATCAGCGGGTTAAAGGTCCAAATGCAACATTTTTAATGCAGCTTCAGGGCTCTACACGATTCCAGCCGAGGAATAAAGGCCCGTTCACACCAAAAGTGATAACTATAACTATCAATAGGCTACAACGATAACTATATTTGCGTCCACTCCAGCGATGGATAACTGTGTTTTTGTTGCGTTTACACGACTTACACCAGTAGATGTCCTCAGCATGTACGTTTCGAGCGCATGTAAACAGTGATGATCTCTAACGTAGTCAATAAAGTGGAATAAAAACAATACAGACTCTTTTTAGTAGTGATAGGTCGTTCTTGAATGATTCGAATCTTTAATGTGACTCGGGAAGAAAGAGTCGTCTCGAGGAGTGATCGTTCATCTTATAGGTTCTGTCCTGGAATTAGATCACCTGTTTCGAGTCTTTGGGTTTTTCGAGTCGGTCATGACTTGATTCAATTCTCTTTCTGGCTCGACAGCATAGGTTAAGCTTATAGGGCTGTCGCGTGATGAATGAACGACTCAAACCCGAAGACTCGAGAGATGAACTAATCAATTCTCTTTCTGGCTCGGACTGCATTAGTTAAGCTTACAGTATATATGGGCTGTCACGTGATGAACGAACGACTCGTACCCGGACAAATAGAGGTGAGGCGAGCTAATCATAGACTAAAGACCCAGGTAAACAGCGAATTAATCTTTTCTTTTTCTTATAGCATTATTTGGCTTGTTTGTAGTGTGATCAACGTTTGTGTAAGTAGTAGATGTGTTAGGGAAGCAACACGTAGCGTTTTAATTATATTTTGCTAAAATAAACGAAATGAACGAAATGACTCGATAAAAGATTCGTTCAATTTGCTGAACGAGACTCAAGGGTCCGAGTCGGTAAAATGATCCAAACTTCCCATCACTAACTCTTTAAAGGAGGCAAGCCAATGTTGTCCAAACTAGCGCTGAATTCCTGAGGTAATTTTATGTTATGCTGCTGTGCAATATCTGTTTGCTTCTCTACATTGTGGCCGTGTGTAAATTTTCCAACAAGATTACACAATGCGTGAAGAAGCACATGCGTATCTTAGAGCTAGTTCAAGTCAAGACAAGCGTTTGTGATTAAAAAGTATATACATTTTTTACATTTTTCATTTTTTTGAAAATAGCCAATCGTTTTGCTAGATTAGACCCTTAGTCTTCGGCTAGGATTGTGTAGAGCTCTTTGAAGCTGCATTTAAGTCTAGTATATGCAGAAAAATCCTGGAATGTTTCCCTCAAAAACCCTAATTTCTTTTCGACTGAAGAAAGAAAGACAAACATCTTGGATGACATGGGGGTGAGTAAAATATCAGGAATTTTTTATTCTGGAAGTAAACTAATCCTTTAAGCTGTAAAATGGATCCAAAGGCACCATAAGTAAGTATCATAAAGGCAGTCATTATGTGAATAATCCTTCAGAACTGAACAGAATCAACCGATTCATTAAAAAAAGATACCATTTAAAGGAACCATGTGCCTTTTGAATAACATGAGGGTGACAGAATGACACAATATTCATTTTTGGGTACGCTATTTCTTTTATCGGGCTGATAACGCTATATGAACAATGGTTATTTTGATACACAGGCACTGAGACTGTTATTGACAGCTGCTGGGGCAGAAATCAATATGAAATCGACTTGAACATTCTCATACATCAGTCTTACTAGACCATGTACCGTTAATTACAGTGCTCAATGAGATGGTAAAAAACAGACGAATGAATGAAAAGTCAAATCTTGCAGCTAGCCAAAGAAACTTGCTCCTACTTACAAAATACCTTTAATTTGTTGTAAATACATTGAACTAAGTCACTTATAAAGTGCAGGTAAGATTGCAGTGATATACAGAAATGGGAAAAAAGAAAAAGTTTTATTTCACATCTCCTGATTCACCTCTGCACTTTACAATTCAATTATAAAAAGAACTACATATATGAAAATAGCACGAGAAATAGAAATGAGTTTATAGACAGGCCAAAAACTCACAGAAACCCCCTATCACCAAATCCAAATGACAACCCCATTGACAACACTGCACATTGTGAGCACTCACAAACCATAGAAACATGAGAAATACACACCAAATTGTCATTGTAAACACAAAGCAATAATCTACAATGAAAGGTTGTGTGTTCATGTGAAAAAGAGGTGCACAATGTGTCTGTGGGACTGGGGCAACAGAGAAAAGAGTTGTTGTTATTGTTAATATTATTATCACTAGTTAACAGTGGTTATATTTTAAGACTATTCCCAAAAACAGTACAGGCCACTGACATTGATGATAAAGATTGCTACTAATCTGACCACTTGAAACAAAAGGGTTTCAGACACTTTCAAAATTGAGGAATTATGAAGTAACTGACTGTACTTTAATGCACGAATCCCAACAATGTTACGGAGCAAAATGAATGATATGAACGAGGGAGCCATTTTCATAGCAGATCAGTGAATGAGATTTCTTTGGCATCAGCCTTTAACGCTTGACCTGCAGTTTGAAGGGTTTATTAATTACACGTAAATTCCAAGGATGTAAAAGAAAGTAACAATAACCGATTCTGAACCAGATTTATCCGGTTTGCTCAGTGGCTGGACTGTGGGAAAGATGCTATAGAGTACTGAGTGTTCAGTGAATGCATGTTGTATATCATTAAGGATAGCATATCCACCCTCTTAAAGGTCACTTGAATGTGTAAATCGTTTTCTTTTTGCGAAGAAAAACAAAACAAAAACAGCTATATTCGTTGCACTGAAAAGACCCCCTGGCTTGAATGGTGAAGAATGATATCCAGTGACAAAAAGTGACAAAATAAGCTTGAAATACATCAAGGGCTAATGCACAAGCTTTTCTATCCTCAAGATCCTTCCTCAGAGTACTTCGTCACTGGAATTAATGTCATTATTAGGCCACTATAAAAAGCAGTATAATTGGATTTAATTCCAGCATATGGCTTTAGGTAACTAACATGACCGTTTGATAAAAAGTCGGATTTGTCTAATTTCTTGGGAGTGTAGAGCAAAAAGCACTGCTCTCGGATGATGGTTTAACTAGAACGATGGGTAAGTTTGAAGCTCTAGCACCACTATAAATGAACGGCTAATAATTATTGTACGTCAAACTGAATTAACAGCTGCAATAACAACTAATGTTGAAGCACTTACAGATTATCATCAGAGTTGCAAAACATGTCAATAGTGGATCAAAAAATCAAAAAAAAAAAAAAAATCACTATAGCGTCGTGAAATGCAAGAGGAGAATTGGCTTGGCAGCAATTCACAGCACATTTCTGGTTAATCAGAACGTCATTAACAGACTTCAAGACAATCCTTAAAGAGATTACCTTACAAAGATGCTAAAATGATTACCTGTGAAAGATGAAATCAAAGAAAAACATGACTTCAAAGATTAAAGTTCCAGAGAGCCAACACTGACAGGTGGAAAATGATTGATTAAATGTTGATACCTTCTGTAGGTCAGATGTATTAGAGCTCAAGCTGGTGCCAGAATGGTAGAATCCACAGCCCACCACAGTGGTATCAGATGGAAAAAATGTTCCAAAAAAATGCTACAATCATCGAGGAAGAAAATCACAATAATATTGCCTCTGATGTGCATCACACATTAACATATTACCCATGAGACAATAGTGATAATGAAGATCATGACTACAAAATAATTAATCATAGTTTTGGGGAAAAAAAAGAAAAATAAATTGCCTCAGAATGTTTTCAGCTAGTGTGAATCCTTTGGTAATGACTATAATTTGAAGTAGATACCTTATATTAATCCATTCGTCTTTCTCTAATGGATCATCTCACAGTATCTCTGTGCAGGTGACCCTAAGGCAACACAGTAACAACTCTTATTGTGAATTACAGTTCGGTAATGAGCACAGTGATTATGTAGGGTTTCTTACTGCAGTGTGCTGAAGAATCAGTTTGGTAACACTTTATAACAAATTTCAATTTACTAACATAAGCTAACGCATGGGCTATCATGAACTAACAGTAATCAGTGAATGACACTTACTGCATTTATTAATCCAAGTTCATGTTAAGTTCATGTCAAGATGTATAAATGACCAAAAATTAATGTATTTATGAATGAACATACATTAAAGTGCCCATATTATGCCATTTCGAATGCAAACAGTCAGCAAATGTTGTAAAGCCAAAAGTGCAATATAAAAAAAGTTATTGTCTCTCAAAAGAAAGAATCAACGCTGAAAAGCCTGAACGAGTTGTCAGTAACTCGAATCCCACTTCCGTGACAGCTACGTGTCACAGGGTAACATATTTGCATAATTCCCGGCAAACATGTCATTTTACTGACGACTGCTTTTCTAATCTTTGGGAGTTCAATGTGGGAATCACAAAATGCTTGCTCTTGAAAGATGGCTCAGTACTCAGTTTATTTGAACCGGCTGGCTCCACTGAATCACAAACCTTTAAGTATGATAAATAATAGATGTTTATATTTTCTATCGAGCGTTCAAATTACAGAACTATAGCAATGGGCGCATCGTTTCTGACACGTGCTGTATGCAGTAGACCAATCACAACAGACTGGGCCATTTGACCAATCAGAGCAGAGTGGGCTCACAGAAAGGAGGGGTTTAGAGAGACTGACTCTTTGAACTGCTTTGAACGAATCGTTTGAGAATTGCTGGAAAATTAGGTGATGTTAAATGCATATTTTGAAAAAAAGTAACGTTGTTTGACTTTGTAAGTCAAAACAATAGTAGCAACCCTAAAAATGACTATAATAGGGGCACTTCAGCAATGAACATTAGTATATTTAGAAATTGATATTAATTGATATTTAATGTTTTAAAAAGTTATTCATTGTTACTTTGATACTTAATGCATTAACCAATTGAAATCTATCTGTAAAGTGTTACTGATTGTTTTGATTATTATTCTGACACTCCTTTTTATCACTAAATGGATTTTTCACTCAAAAATAAATAAATAAAATCTGTCAGTATTTACTCACCCTCATGTCACTCCAAGTTCTTTTCAAAGAGCACTACCCAATTTTATTGTATGGAAAAGCACAGCTTTGACATTCTGCTACTCCTTTTGTGTTCCATAAGTGGAAGATCTAATGCACAGTATATGAGAGTGAATAAAGGATGACAGAATTTGACTTTTTGAATGAATTATCCTATACAGTATATGCAGTGTTACCCAACCTGCATGTGTCAAATGTATTGCCATATCATAGGATGGGGCTGTAGATGCAAGATAGAAGAAAATAATAAAATCTGTAAATAATACAAAAGTGTCCATGAAGATCCAGAGACACTCACTTTCCTTGATTTCCTTTGGGTAGTTTTGATTTTGCCATGCTTGGTGTAGACATGGATAGCAACTCAGGATCTATGGAACTTATGATCCTTTCTATACATGCACTTTTAAACTATTAGATTGATGCTAATAGATTTTAGGTATTTTTAAAATGAAAATATAATCTACTATATAATATATTAATTTAATCTTTAGTTAACCTGTCATTTGTGTGGAAAAACAAAAATATGCAATAAAAATCTAGAAATATAGGCAAACATTTGCAATCTACATACTAATTAATATTCCAAATATTTCAAAATGGATCTACTCTCTTGCCATTATTGTGCTGATTTCAGGGCAGAGCTTAATACTATCATATACCATGCAGTGAGGATGGGTTTAGACATGTCAAATGCATCAAAACAATGAATGACTATAACTAAAGCTTGAATAAACTCCAAAATAAAACCATCAGCAGTCAGTCAAGACCAGATGATGCTCCTGCCATCATTTCTAAGATTTCTCTGCCTGATGGCTTCTCCTCCAGTGGAAGGCACTATAGATGGCTCTGAAAGCTGCGCTTACATAAAAGCCGGTCTGGTTTTGACTGATGGCTAGATGACAGGTTTCCATTCAAGTGAACGATCTACCAGGATTGTAAGAGACACCAAAAGTCAGAGGGTCACATGCTATGCAAGGCATTTTTTTCTCACGCTGTCTTGGCCTAAGGATTTTTCGCACCTTGACTTCTTACAGCTGCTCTCTCACCCATAAAAAGATGAGCTTGTGTGAGAGGAACGTTGTGAATCTTTTTTTTCCCCTGGTACCTGAAGAACAAAAGGCAAAGATCTCTGCCAGAGAATTGCAACCACTTAAAGAGCTTGTGGCAATATCCTTCTTGACCATATAAAAACAGCCTGGTTTTAAGGGTTTTGACGTATCTGCTGTAGCTTTCGGTTCCTGTAGCATTGTCTCATTTTTCATCTCCTACTGGAGAAGTCTTTGAATCACCACAGCTTAACTTTGATAACCGGTATCCACTCTTTTTTCTAAGTGTACCTTGAGATGTCTTGGTTCAGTCTGTTCTTCGTGTCTGCTCTGACAGAACCAAGAGTCAAGTTCTTTGCGTCGTGAGGTGTGTGGGAACGCTAAAGATACAGGTAGCCTACCCAGTAGACAACATTGAACAATAGGAAAGAGGTGGGAAAGAAGACACGAGAGTATGCATCGAGTTCCAAAATGTCTATATGCACTCGGCCCTTTCGCCACGCTCCGTCTTTGCACTCTTCGTAGCAGCAGAAGAAACTCTGGCAGTCTTTTCCATCCAGGCACTCATAAACACAGGCATCGTCAAACTCCTGCCAGTACATGGAGTTGTTGAGTGTGATAACTGTGGGAGGAGGACCCACATCCAGTACTGAGTAGTTCTGTTGGACAAAAACAACATCCTTTTAGAATTTGAAGGAGCAATATGCATCCAAAAAAACTTAACTTCATAACTTTGGTGATTTGGATGTACTGTACCCAAAATTCATCCAAAAGAACAACACAAGTTTAGCTGAAGTGTATGCTTGTGCATCTAATCTGTGCCACCAGCAAAACAAATCCTTCAGAGTGGGCTGTCAATCAAAACATAAGATCATGGTGGCTCCTAAGAGATTCCCACTCACTTGAACTAACAGCGTTGTCTCCGGTGGGCAAGTTAAGTGCAGCATCAATCTCTCACGGGCAGGTACGATGACCTTAAAATCTGAGCATGGTTGTCTGAATCCTTCCTCTAAACCCTTTAGACCACACATGAAAACTCTGCAACAGTTTTCTCCCACTTATTCCCTGTTATTCATCTCATTATTGTGACATAACTAGCAAAGCATGGTAATTACAGCACTGAAAGATAATCTATGTGAGATCACCTATAGGGTAATATTTGTTTTGTGTAAAATTGCTATGGTAATTATCCGTGCTTCTCAGCAGAGATAAGATCTAATCAAAATGAGTGATCGGCGAAAGAGTGGGAAAATTTCACCTGCGGAGACTGCCGCCGGAGAAACACAATGAATAAAAAAGTAAGATGTGCTTGCTCAACCATAATTTAGCATCACATTACACACATAGACAAAGACTAACAACGTCAGCCTAATGAAATCATATTTCCATACCATACTATCCTGAGAGATCGCCTATATCAAACACATGGGAAAAGGGACTTCTGTCTGCATAGCTGGATAGTAATAATACATCAACGCATTGTTATGAAAGTTTAACAATAATAGAGTCTGCCTGAAAAGGCATTGGCACAGTCTGTCACACTGAATAGGTACTTCATGTATTTAAAAAGGGAAAAGTAGCAAGTTAATGACCTATCTGACATACCAATACCAGAATACTTGATTCACATTGGTCAATCATGACTGTGAGTAATGAGAGTATAGTAACACTATAGATTAGGGAACACATATTGACTGTGTACTAAGAGTTTTCTCTCAATAAACTCCTAATTTGCAGCAGTTATGGTTAGGTATTGGTGTTAAAGGAGTAGTTCACTTTCAGAACAAAAATTTACAGATAATGTACTCACCCCCTTGTCATCCAAGATGTTCATGTCTTTCTTTCTTCAGTCGTAAGGAAATTATGCTTTTTGAGGAAAACATTTCAGGATTTCTCTCCATATAATGGACTTCTATGGTGCCCCCTCAAATTTTTGTTCTGAAAGTGAACTACTCCTTTAAGTCATGCAGAATAAGGCATTCATATGTCCTTAAGTACTAATAAACAGCCAATATGCTAGTTATATGCATGATAATAAGCAGTTATTAGTGAATAGTGTTCCCTAATCTAAAGTGTAACCATATACATATATATACCGTATTATTGGATACGACTGGTTATGTTTGGCTGTGAATGGTTCATGCGATAAATACCGCCGCTTGTGTTCATGCGTGTTCGCGAATCAGTCTGAATAAACAATATAATGGGAAGACTAATGTAAAAAAGTAAGTAAACAACTCACACACTTAGATATAACCACTTTGTTGCGTCAAACTTAAAATGGCATAGAAACATGATTTGTGTCAGATTATAGTGAGTAATCAGCTTCCAAGTAAAAATGAAAGTAAATCTCAGTGTCTGTGATTAATATTTACTGAGTTTTGATGACTGATGACCTTAAAATGCTCAAAAATAGTTAAAAGTTAACTATTAAGAAGAATAGCTGAACATAAATTCACAACTAAAATATATTTCTATTTAATTAACCAAGAAAATGTGACTGGGACATGCATGTATATTTGAATAAAAAAAAAAAAGACAAAAAGAAAAAAAAATTTTGCCTCTTCATTTCAGAACACCACTGCACATCACTGAGATAAATATACACTACCGCTCAAAAGTTTGGCATCAGTAAGAATTCTTTTGTTTTTTAAAGAAGTTTCTTATGTTCATTAGGTCTGTGTTCATTTGATCAAAAATACAGAAAAAAATCATATTGTGAAACATTATTAGTTGAATTTTCAGAATCATTACTCCAGTCTTCAGTTTTGCATGATCCTTCAGAAATCATTCTAATTCATGCTGATTTATAATCAGTGCTGGAAACAATAAAAGGCTAAATATCAGGTTAAAAAGAACAGCGTTTATTTAAAATAGAAAGGTTTTCTAACAATATACACTACTGTTTAAAAGTTTGGGGTCTGTAAATTTTTTTTTAAAAGAAATGAACACTTTTATTCACCAAGGATGTGTTAAATTAATACAAAGTGATATCCTAGATTCTTTTAAACTTGTTATTCATCAAAGAATCCTGAAAAAAAAAAATGGCAGCACAATGTTTCCAACATTGATAATTCTGAAGGATCATGTTACACTTAAAGGAACACTCCACTTTTTTTGGAAATAGGCTCATTCTCCAACTCCCCCCGAGTTAATAAGTTGATTTTTACTGTTTTGAAATTCATTCAGCCGTTCCCCTGTTCTGGCGATATCACTTTTAGCATAGCTTAGCATAAATCATTGAATCCTATTAGACCAGTAGCATCGCGTTCAAAAATGACCAACGAGTTTCGATATTTGTCCTATTTAAAACTTGACTCTTCTGTAGTTATATCGCGTACTAAGACCAGCGGAAATGTAAAGATGCGGTTTTCTAGGCCGATAAGATTAGGAACTATACTCCCATTCCGGCGTAATAGTCAAGGAAGTTTGCTGCCGTAACATGGCCGAAGCAGGCGCAGTAATACCACACAGCACATGTGCAAATGTTTACTTCCGTCAACATATCCAACGTGCATGCACAGCACAGACAGCGTTCCTCGCCATGGAGACATTTGTGAGAGACGATTTAGAAGATATTTACTTTGGTGCAGATCCTGAACCGTATCAATTTGAACCAGAATTCACTGAAGCTAAGGTTTTGGTACGCGAAAGACAAGAAAGTGTGTCTGAACTGCCTTGGACAGAAGGGATGAGGAGAGCAGATTCGCGCTGGTGGGACTTGCCAACCCATGCCAACTAAAAGTGAGTGCCTGTGTTGTCGCGAGTGGGACCAGGTATTGCCATCGATGGCAAGGGTGGATCTACCTGATGAGGAAGTGGCATGTCGCAACATCAGAGGACTTGGATGCAATGCTGCATCCTGCAGTAGTAGATTTTTTTCCGGTTTGACAAAAAAAACGTCACACGCCGAGTGGACCTAATGGCCAGCTGTCGCAAGAGTAAGTTATTCCTGCAACCACTACATTATATAATATAAAGATTTTAAATGCATACTGTCAGTTTGCATTTTCAGGCTTACATTCATGATGTACACTTTTACTCAAAACTGACTTTAAAACACCACCGACTGTTCGCAATAACTTTCTTTTGCAATCACACATGGAATTTGGTCATAGCAAATACTAAGCAAACTGTTCGCCCAAACCTAGTCGTCAGGGGTTGCATTTCACAGGTAACGTTAGCAATTAAGCATGTTTCACTTACAGCCGTGGGCGATGCTCCTTGTTGTCCTGTCTGTAACGTTAGTTTGAAGATTGTTGGGATCGCAGTGTCCTTTAGACGCCGTGCTGTAGTACCGGTAAAACTATCCAAATAGTCATCTGGTTCAAAATCCTCGGAGCAAACACGCCATTTCTTGATCGTTTCTAACGGTGTTTTGAGATCCATGTTCAGAGCAGCCAGCCATTGATTCATTAGTCGAAATTGCTTTTTTTTCGTGGGAATTCTATGAAAGATGGTAGTAGAGTACGTCTTCGACTTACTATCACTCCCCCTTACAATGCACATTACCATAGCTAATCACACACAGGTAAATCCAGCCACTAACAATTTACCAGCTGCAACTCTGACAGCTGCAACAACCGGAATTACACAAACTTAGCACCGGTCACATTGGAAGTTACCTAGCTGGGATCTAATTTCAGGCGCTGTGTGATATTAATGCGCCTGCTTCGGCCATGTTACGGCAGCAAACTTCCTTGACTATTACGCCGGAATGGGAGTGTAGTTCCTAATATTATCAGCCTAGAAAACCGCTGCTTTACATTTCCGCTGGTCTTAGTACACGATATAACTACAGAAGAGTCAAGTTTTAAATAGGACAAATATGGAAACTCGTTGGTCATTTTTGAACGCGATGCTACTGGTCTAATAGGATTCAATGATTTATGCTAAGCTATGCTAAAAGTGAAATCGCCAGAATAGGGGAACGGCTGAATGGATTTCAAAACGGTAAAAATCAACTTATTAACTCGGGGGGAGTTGGAGAATGAGCCTATTTCCAAAAAAAGTGGAGTGTTCCTTTAAGAATGGAGTAACAGCTGATGAAAATTCAGCTTTGCATCACAGGAATAAATTATAGTTTAAAGTATATTAAAATAAAATCATTCTTTTATATTGTAATAACATTTTGCAATATTATTTTTTTTCTTTATTTTTGATCAAATAAATGCAGCCTTGATGAGCATAAGACACTTCTTTCAAAAACATTACAAGTCTTACTGATCACAAACTTTTGAGCAGAAGTGTATATATTCAACATTTATAATAATATAAAAAATTCTGCTTTGCCAGATTTAAATTATGGGAGTAATTATGATAATATTTCACAATATTACTGTGTTTACTGCAGTAGTGTATATATATATATATATATATATATATATATATATATATATATATATATATATATAAATATAACATTTAATAATTACTGCTATATCCAGCTACTGCTCCTTTAATGCCTCTTGTATCATTCCACTCTCATTTCAAGCCAAAGCAAGTTGATTCCAAATTAAAGCAATTAGTTGACTGTATAAAAAATGGAAGATTTCAGTATTCATTCAATATAACTATAGGACATTAAACTTTTGACAGATGGATAGAAACTCAAGAGTCCCCTGTTAGAGCAAGAACATGAAAACAGCCCTTACATATGGAGTGAAGAAGATGCATAGTGTTCTCCTAACTTTGACAGATGCAGAACATGGTACTCACCGATCTTTTCGTCTTGTTACAGGTTGGTCTGCGAGCACTGTAGGAGTAATAATTAAGTGTGGCATACTCCATGAGAGCCGCAAAAACAAACAGGAAACAGACAGTGACGAAAAGGTCCATTGCTGTGACGTACGAGACTCTGGGTAACGATGTCCGTGCCACCGTGCTGAGCGTTGTCATGGTTAATACCGTCGTTATTCCTGCATAACCAAAAGAGGATATTACATGGAATGCATGGTAACAAGGGAAATGCCTGCTAATGAAAAAAATGAGCTAAATCATCTAAAGTGTATGCTGACATAGTTAGCAGCATGTGTGAAATGCAGTTTGATATCTCTGCTGAATACAAAACACTGTTATTTTTGGGCTCTAAGCAAATTATGTGATTCCTTTTTGCTGAGCAGACCTGATTTAAGTTTCATCTAAGACTCCATTGCTCTGGTTGTTGGACAGGTGTAATACAATAGCTTTGTTTGCTTCCTCACTAGGCTGCCATTATAGTGTAGCATCCTAACTGAAATGGAGCCTCATAAGTAACTAACCTAGAAATGCTATACATAGGCAATATGAGAGAAACTGAAGTAACTGAACCGTAAATCACCACAACAGCAAATTATTATTTTTAGCAGAAAGAAAAAACATCACTATTATATGCCTTTAATGTTGTTTTTTTTCTGTCAATCTGACACCTGTCCAGATGCCAAAGTCATTCTCTTGTATTTGATGGGAACAGAGGCACCTGCAAATTAAAAAGAATGCCACCCACACAAACACCTAGAATCTGAGAAGCGTGCAGACATTCTTAGCTCCACTCTTGCATGGACATTTAGAGTTGCCTCAGAGAACCAGTGACTGTGCTCCTGTTTTGCAAGGGTTTCTATGGAAACAAGCAAGCTTCATCTATTTCAGACATAAATTTCGCACTCCATTCCTTTTCCCTCTGCCGTTGCTGGCCACGGTGATTACCTTCACCTGTTAGACTGACTTCCCCTGATACAGTGGCACTTAGTTAAATGACTGCCTGCCTGAGTCAGAAAAACCTGTGAATGAAATATGCGTTTCAAAATGGCTCTTTCCTGAACTGCTTGGCTCCATTTTAGACTCATTAGTTCTCTCGTCTGTTTTTTGCGATGGATTAGAATGACATAACAACTCTCTGGATGTTGAAATGACTGTAATGCTGTACTTCCTGTACTTTTCAATGATGGTACACAGGCTGTTGGTTTGTGGGTGGGAAGAGTTGAATGATTGTAGTCCAACTGTCAGTGTTCAGTACTTCTCTGCTCTTCCCCTACGGAATTAGCCATTTTTTTTCTTCATCTTTTTCAACTATTCAAAAGTGAGACATTTTGAGTCAGTTTTGACTTTATTTCTCAGAATTGCACGTTTATATCATGCAATTCTGAGAAAAACGTCATATTCAGGAGTTTATATCCCGCAATTCTGACTTTATAACTCACAATTGCAAGTTTATATCACAATTCTGAGAAACAAAGTCACAATTGCATGTTATAAAGTCAGAATTGTGAGCTATAAACTTACAATTCTGAAAAAAGAAGTCATAATTGCTATATAAACTCACAATTCTGTGAGTTTACATCTCTTTCTGACTTTATTTCTCAGAATTGCAACGTTATTTCTCATAGTTGTGAGTTTATATCACAATTGTGAGAAAAGTCGCAATTGCATGTTATAAAGTCAGAATTGCGAGATATAAACAAACAATTCTGATTGAAAAAAAATCACAATTGCAAGATATAAACTCACAATTCTGAGAAAAAAAGCTCAATTGCAAGATATAAATCCCATTTCTAAAAAAAAAAATCATAATTGCGAGTTTATAGCACAATTCTGAGAAAAAAAGTCATAATTGCGATATAAACTCAATTCTGGGAAAAAAGTCAGAATTGTGAGTTTACATCTCACAATTCTGACTTTATTTCTCAGAATTGCAACTTTATTTCACAATTGTGAGAAAAAAGTTGCAACTGCATGTTATAAAGTCAGAATTGCGAGCTATAAACTCAATTCTGAGAAAAAAAGTCACAATTGCAAGATATAAACTCACAATTCTGGAAAAAAAAAATTATGATTGCGAGTTTATAGCACAATTCTGAGAACAAAAAAGTCATAATTGCGATATAAACTCAATTCTGAGAAAAAGTCAGAATTGTGAGTTTATATCTCGCAATTCTCACTTTATTTCTCAGAATTGCAACTTTGTGAAATAAAGTTGCAATTCTGAGAAAAAAGTTGCAATTGCATGTTATAAAATCATAATTGCGAGCTATAAATTCACAATTCTGAGAAAAAAAGTCATAATTGCTATATAAACTCACAATTCTGAGAAACAAGTCAGAATTGCGAGATATAAACTCCCAATTCTGGGAAAAAGTCAGAATTGTGAGTTTACATCTCGCAATTCGGACTTTATTTCTCAGAATTGCAACTTTATTTCTCATAATTGCGAGTTTATATCACAATTGTGAGGAAAAAAGTTCTGAGAAAAAGGCATATTTGCAAGTTTATATCCCGCAATTCTGACAAAAAAAGTCAGATTTGTGAGTTTATATCTCTTAATAATATACAGTATTAAGCAAACAGACTTTTTTTTTTTTTTTTGAATGGGCAAGCTACTGCCTCTATGCACAAAGCGGGGAATGTAGCTGAAACTGACTGCCTAAACCTGTACATCACTGTGACACCAAGACCTCTGGGAAAAATTTGAGCAACGATTGCGCCCAACATCAGTGCCTGACCTCACTGATGCTCTCACGTCTGAATGGGAGCAAATCCCAGCAGCCATGTTCTATCATATTGGAAGAGAGGAAGTTGTTAAAGCAGAAAAGGGAGGCCCGCATCCCTATTACCAGTGGTTTTAAAATAAAAAAGCACATGAGTGTACTGTTTGAGTGCCCATACAATCTTCAACCATGTATTTGACCAGTTTATTTACATGTTACATGAAATATATTTTCAGGTTAAGCGACAAAAAGTTGCTCAAGCCTTCAAACCAACCTATTTGACCCCTCGCTATTCTTCTGGGTTCTATCTTGGTCACATCCTTTTCTAACCTGACATTTCCACGGCAGTGAGCCCAAGCCCTCTCTCTCCCACATTTTATCTCGGCTGCCTTTCTCTCTGGACTTCATCGATCAACTGGACGCCTGTAAAGCAAATCTCTACTTTTTCTCCTACTCCCTTTCTTTCCACTGAAGGTGTAATGACTTCTTTTGTCAGACAGATTAATTGCATTCATCCCTCTTTTTCTTCTCCGAGTATGTTGCCAGTTTATTTCTTGTCTTCCAAACATAGATTGTGCAGGGCTCTGGCCCTTTTTTCCAGTTTTCTTAGCATTTAGCTATAGGATCGGTATTAGATAACCAATTTATGTCAATCTAGGATCCTGTTTTTTTGACCGTCACTGATCCTGCTTGTTAGCTTGAGAATACTCTGTGGGAACACCATCTCAGGTCACACTGATCTGTGGTGTGTTCAGAGGTAATCGAACAAGACAGACTAAGAGTGGCAAGCTAATCAAGCTACATCATGAGACAGATTAAAAGCCTTTCTAAATTACGTTGCATGATACTTTACACACAGATCCCTCATCCTCATTGAGGATAAATGAAAAGAAATAACATGGTCTAAACAAAGCCACTAAAATAAAAACCACAGGCATGACTAAAGTAGGTAGATAAATTAAATAAAAGATGAAAAATGAAAAAATTACCTTGACAAAAGTGACATTTACCAGGACAGGACATGGACTTAATCAAAGCAGGAAACTATAAAGAAATGAGTAAAGCCAACAAAAAAAGCAGATGAAGCGCTTTCATGAAACATGAAAGAATGTGAACAAATACACACAGTAAAACAAAAACACCGATTTTTCTTTTATAAAAAGGCATATGTAATAAAATATAAAGACAAATACTTTGCTTTAACTGTCTTTCATCCTCATAATATGTGAACTTGGTTATTGAATGAAACAAAACATTTATTAACTGAACAGTTCACCCACAAATGAAAATTTGCTCACCCTCAGGCAATCTAAGATACAAATGAGTAGACATCACAACAAACATCACAATAATCCAGGAAAGTAATCCACGTGACTACAGTCCACCAATTAACATCAATGAGGTTAAAAGCTGCATGTTTTCAAGAAACAAATCCATCATTAAGGCATTTTAACATTACACCATCACTACTGGCCAAAATACAAGTCCATAATCCATAATAATTATCTTCACATATACCTCCAGTGAAAAAGTCAAATTTCTGCTGCCCTCTCACATCAAAATCTACTGAAATATTTGTTTAGAACTTTTCTGGACTGTTTTCACTTCTAAATCATCTGGAACTTGATCTTCTAAATCAGACAAGGCAACTGTTATACTAAAGAAAGCAATATCATGGACAGAGGACTCATATTTTAGTCAGAAGCAACAGTCTTAAGTAAAAAAAAAAAAAAAAAAATCTTATTGATGGATTTATTACAAACACAGCGCTTTTTGCTTCACAAGATGGTAACTGATAATTGAGTTGTCTGGATTACTTGTGGATTACTGTGAGATTTTATCAGCTGTTTGGATTCCCATTCAGAGCAGATGATTCACTGATGAACGAGTGATGTAATGCTGAAATTCTCCAAATCTGTTTCCAACGAAGAACAAAACTTATCTACATCTTAGATGACCTGAGTGTGAGTACATTTTTATTTTTGGATGAACTATTCCTATAAATATCACAAACAGTGTCTTTAAAGGAGTAGTTCACTTCTAGAACAAAAATTTACAGATAATGTTCTCACCCCCTGTCATCCAAGAAGTTCATGTCTTTCTTCAGTCGTAAAGAAATTATGTTTTCTGGGGAAAACATTTCAGGATTTCTCTCTATATAATGGATATGTAAGAACTTCCAAAATGCAGTTTAAATGCAGCTTCAAAGGGCTCTAAATGATCCCTGCCGAGGATTAAGGGTCTTACCTAGTGAAACGATTGGTTATTTTTGAAACAGATTGACAATTTCTTTACTTTTTAACCTCAAATGCTCATCTTGTCTCGTCTCTGCGATGCGCATGCATAGTCTGTGTGATCTGGGTCAATAAAGTTAGGGTATGTCGAAAAACTCCCATCCCATTTGACCATCTTTGTATGTTCACTTCTGCAGCGATGTAGGGCGATTTTGAAGTTGAGGAAGAAAACGAGATGGGAGTTTTTCGACATACCCTAACTGTATTGACCCGGATCACACAGCCTGCACATCGCAGAGACGAGACAAGACGAGCATTTGAGGTTAAAAAGTATATAAATTGTCAATTTGTTTTGAAAATAATCAATCGTTTTGCTTGGTAAGACCCTTCTTCCTCGGTTGGGATCGTTGAAGCTGCATTTAAACTGCATTTTGGAAGTTCAAACTTGGGGGCGCCATACATATCCATTATATGGAGAGAAATCCTGAAATGTTTTCCTCAAAAAACATAATTTCTTTACGAGTGAATGAAGAAAGACATGAACGTCTTGGATGACAAGGGGGTGAGTACATTATCTGTAAATTTTTGTTCTGAAAGTGAACTAATCTTTTAATACTGCCTATTTAAAGACAAATAAACCCAAACATCAAGTTGCACATGAATGAATCACTAATGGATCAGGTATCTGTATTTACTGGATGTACCTAGTGCTGTTCTGGCTGGAGTTGCATCCTTTTTGATCCAAAAGGAAACCCAAGAGAGAACCACAGTAAGTATGCAGGGGATGTAGGTCTGAATTGTGAAATATCCCATTCTTCTGCTTAGGTCAAAATAGACAGTCATCACCACATAGTCACCTGGAAAGAGAAAAAAAAATGTTGCAGATGAAATATGAGTGCATTAGTATTTTTCTACCCCAATGTTGTCTCAAATAGATGGTTTCAAATGACTAAACCTTAAGTATACATGTATTGACCATCTGAGTGTAATTCTTCTGAAATCTGAAGGTCATATTTTTTCTTTGAAAAGCCCTCCTGTCTGTTTTCATTTTTGTATTTTTGAAAGAGGCTGACCATAACCTTGAAAATATCCTGACACACATTCTGATTTAATAACAATGTTTTAGAATTAATCTCCTATCTTTATTGACACTTTATATCCAGATTTCAAGGCTACTTTTTAAGTGTTCAGATGAAATAGTAGGGAAATATCTATGCTAAATTTTTCAATTTAACAGCAGAGCTATGCTACTAGCGATGCTAATATACAGTATGGCTAGCTTTGTGTTAGCACTTGCAAGTTTTATAATGTTTGAAACCATCTTGCTTCTTTCAAGTTGCACAGATACCGTGAACTTCATCTTTCAGTCATTATTACCATTTTGTCTGGAGGCCTAAACAAAACCTTTTCACTTTTCATTGTAGCCCACAGAAGTGTTTTCCCTTCATACAGTGATAAACAGGTCTTTATCCATTTTCACAGGCTGAGAATAAACAGTGTGTTAAATGATAGAAAGAAAAAAAAAATGTAACTGTACTATGTACTTTGATCTTTTCCCACATATTGCAAATCATATTTTCCATGCTGTGCTGCAGCTCTCACGTATAGATCTCTTGTACTACTAAACTGAAAATTGATAGCCATGTTACAACACACCCAAATAAGCTTTTCTAGGTTGCAGTTCATGCCGTCATGGGAATTGGGAACACATCTGTATCTAACATTCATTTGTTGATATTATCTGTATCCTAAAAAGTTTCCTAAAAAGATTCAATACAACATTGATTTGCACCAAAAAAGCCATTCACAACCGTCCTATCTGATATTTGAATATGAGGATATAAAATTTCTAGTGCAGTCCACTGACCATGTTCAAACTAAGTCTTACTAAGCCCTGAGAAAATGTCATCCAATAGTGCATGTACAGTAATGCTTTAACTGAAGTGACATTTCAACTACTTACAATCCTCTGACCCAGAGTTTTCAATCTTAATGGGGGTCCATTAAGATACCGCAGGGGGTAACATATTAGAAAAACTCGATATAAATTTCGATAAATATACTGTCAAGAATATACTTTAGTTGATCTGGTCGCTTCAATAACACGTAAAACCACCATTAAACAAATGCAAATGTCTTTCTGCCACAAAATACAATTGTGCAATGAATGCAGGACATTAAAAAGGATGTAAAGGTAGTTGTTTGATAAAATAGGCCAATGCTAGTTTAGCATAATTTAATAATGTAAACTAAAGGAAAATATTATATTGAGCATGTTATTCATACTAAGTGCATTAACTTGATCAAAAGTGTCAGTAAATACTTTTAAATGATTACAAAAGATTTCCAGTTTCCACAAAATATTAAGGAGCGCAACTGTTTTAACACTGATAATATTAAGGAATGTTTCTTGAGAACCAAATCAGCATATTAAAATAATTTCTGAAGGATCATGTGACACTGAAGACACTGAAGAATCAACTTTGCCATAAGAATAAACAGCACTTTTAAACATATTTAAATAGAAAAGGTTAGTGTACAGTAAATTGCAATAATATTTCACAGTATTACTATTTTACTGTAATTTTGATCAAACAAAAGCAGACTTTGATTATGAGACCTTTTTCAACAAGATAAAAAACATCTTACCAAACCCCACAACTTTCTTAATGAGTAGCTAATAAACAATCATACTTTATTCATAATCAAACTCTTATTAGATCTAATTAATAGAGCAAAAAAGCAATTACCTGCTGTTGTCTTAATTATATCTGTGGTGTTTCTCAGGCCCATGAAGTCAAACTGGTAAAGTCTCCATGACTTCTGATCAGCCGCCTGCACCGAATTCTTCCTCCACTTGTAAATCATTTCATCTCGTGGGTATCCATCTGTAATTACACAGAGCATAAGCCAGTGACCCCTAGCGCCCCCTTCACTTATGATGGATGCCTGAGTGCAGCCCGGTGTCAGGCATCGAACTGCAGCATTTGTCTCTAGCCCAGAGCATGCTAATAAAACACATATCACAGGCACAAGGAAGACAAAGGCAGAGAGAGAGAACAAGTAAATGAGAAGTTTGGTTCGATTATACACAGCATCCATCTTGATGCTGACACCCAACCTTGAGATGCATGCCTCTCGCGTACAACCTGTGGCCCAGAAAAGAGATTCGAAACAGCGGTCTCTTGAGCCTTTGGAACTTTAATCTTAGAAATGATCACTGAGGCTGCTCTTGCATTGATTATCCATGTCTCATAAGTACTGCTAAGTGGATGATATTGCACACTCTTTTTCAAATTCTGCCTTAAAGGGATAGTTCACCCAGAGATGAACATTTTGTCATGATTTACTCACCCTCATGTCGTTGCAAAAGAGTATGACTTTCTTTCACAACAAAGTCTGAAGCCAAAAGTTTTTTTTTTTTTCCCGAAAGAATGCTACAGTATATGCAATTTTTGACTGTAGTAAAGCATAGAAATACCATAATACACTACCAGTCAGATTTTTTTTTAAAGTCTCTTCTGCACACCAAACAATTAAATGTAGAAATATTTGTACTATTTAAAATAACCGTTTTTTTTTATTTGAATATATTTTAAATAGTTACTTATTCTTATGATTTCAAAACTACATTTTTAGCATCATTACTCCAGTGACATGATCCTTTCGAAATCTTTCTAATATTCTAATTTGCTGCTCAAAAAACATGTATTATGATGATGATGATGTTGTAAATAGCTGAGTAGATTTTTGTCAGGTTTCTTTGATGAATAGAAAGTTCAGAAGAACAGCATTTTTGAAATATAAATCTCTTTTAACATTATGTTACGTTCCTCGCATCTGCGCGATTTGCTTTGTGTATGTGCATGTGTTTTTGTGTGTGCAGGTGGCCCATTGGTGTAGTGATGGATCACGTGATTGCTGAACTTGGAGCCAGCTGATAAAAGGGCGGTGTTTTTGAAACATGGCGAGCTCATTCTAAGCGTGTGCGTCGAGGCGTGTGGAGCTCCAGATTCCAGTGCTACAATGGACCGCTAAATGTTTTCTTTTGATTTGTTTAGTGTCCGCATTCTGTTACCGTATCTTGGAGCGTAGGGGTGACCTGCCCTTTATTTTTGAATCATTTTTTGCGATGGGTTTTTGGTAAGGGAGGAAGGGAAGTTATTTGTAATTTTATTTTCTTTATTTACAGGTTATTTATATGATTTATTTTCTTAGTGGGTTTGTTTGTTATTTTGGCCTTGGGTCATCCTGAAACCAATGCTCCTTTTTTTTCATATATATTTTTCTTATCTAATTTTTTTTCACTAATAAATGATTTAACTTTATCATTTAGTGTTTTGGTGATTTGTAGTATCTGGAATCCCGTCACTTACATGTGTGCGCGTCTGACCCCTAGACATCGGGTCATAACACATTATAAATGTCTTTGTCATCACTTTTGATCAATTTAAATCATCCTTGCTAAATAAAAATATTAATATCTATCATCATATAGTGTATAATGTTACAAAAGCTTTTTATTTCAGATAAATGCTGATCTTTGGATCTTTTTATTCATCAAAGAATCCTGAAAAAATGTACTCCACTAGTTTAAATATTGATAATAATTATAATAAAAAAAAAAATAACAGAAAAATCAGCATATTAGAATGATGTGACTGAAGTAATGATGCTAAAAATTCAGATTGAAATCAAAATTGTATTGTTTTTGCTGTACTTTGGATAACATAAAAATGCAGGTTTGGTGTGCAGAAAAGACTTCTTTAAAAAAACATTAAAAATCTTGCTGTCCAAAAGCTTTTGACTGCTAGCGTATGTTTGCAGATATTTAGGAAACATGCTAAATTTACATACTTGTTTCTCCAAAAAACAATGCTAGAGCCAGTTATTCTACATTAAAATGTGCGTTCAGTGTTGGAATGACTGTTTTTGTTTTGGCCTGTGTGATTTTGTCCACTGCCAGTTTACCCAATAGTATTTCGACAGCTTGGGTTGCCAGTTGGTGGATAAAACAGCGTATTGTCTACCCGATCTAAAAAGCCTCAGCATTCATCTAAAAGCCATATGATCAGAGGCATCAATTTACAGCATAAGGCTTGTCACCTTCCATTAACAACTGCAGTCATTTCTCTCATGTCCTCAATCTGGCAACCCGCATGAGCATTTAGTCTGATCAGCAAAAATAATAACTATAAACATTACTACCTTTGTTAACAAATCAGTGCCATGTTCATTGTAATTGAATGGCAAAGAGTGCTGGAAACAATTCTCCAAAATTAAATTAGTAATAAAGAAAAATTCATGAAGGTGAGTAAACAATGACAAAATTTTAATTTGGGGTTAACTGTCTCTTTAAGCAGCAAAAGTGCTGGTGTTGAAGCCACTTACATTGTACAATGTCCAAAAATAGAACGAGTTTCCATAATTTCTTAGAGACTATTCTTTGATAAGTGAGTGGACACACTTCATCCAGACACTGTGATTAATAAAACAGCACAATTAGATTTCCACACAAATACATATTAATTCTGTTGAACACACAATGACCTGTGCTGTTAAATGGTAATCAAGCCTAATAGCCATCTGAGGTAATTGTCACTCTCTTAACTGATTAAGCACACTAAATGTGGAAAAAGATAAAAGATGTTTTTTGATTAATTGAATTTCATTAAAATTCTCCTTGGTCTACGCGGAGGGCATTCAAGTTGCAATAAAGATGTTCTTGACCACAAACAGTTGACATTTTACACCAGCGAATAATAGAATCAGATACATTTTAGTGCTTTTTTTTAACTGTTTGATATTGTTAAAACATTTAATAGTCTTATTTTCATTGTATGGACCAAAACAATCATTTATTGTCATAAATAATTTGTTTATAATTTTATTCCTCTTAGTATTTAAATATCTTCTTTTTCTTTTTCTGGATGCATGTGCAGTTAATTTAAATTACATAATTAAATATGTAATGATTCAATGCTGCAATAACACAAAACGATCACTTGAACTCACAAGAAGTGTGTAACTGTACAGTCAAACCAAAAATGTTTTGTTACTAGTGGGTGCAGGGCACTATAGTTCATTTCTGTCAGTAAGGATAGCAAAATAAAGTAATCTGTGACATATTATACGCAAAAAGTCTTCATACAGTGGACAACCAGTAAAACTAATAAAAATTTGGAACCAAAAATTTGATGACACTTTGACCTGACCATGTTTTGTTACATACACTATATTGCCAAAAGTATTGGGACACCCCCCTCTAATGAACAGGATTACAAATCTTAATATTTACGCATATAATGATATTCTAGGGGATTGTATGCTTCTAATTTTATAGCAACAGTTTGGACAGGACCCTTTTCTATTCTAACATGACATTGCCTCTGTGTACAAGGCAAGGTTAAAATCAAATTATTAATTCAATCAGTGTGGAAGAACTTAACTGGTCTGCATAAAACCAGGTCCTAATCCCAGCTAAACACCTCTGGTGTGACTTTAAATACAGACCTTGAGCCAAAAACTCATCACCAAACACCAATGACTTGTATGTATGGGTACAGTCATTTTAGACAAATCCAAAACTGTTGCAACAGAGATGGAAATACAGTTTTTAAATACATTAATGATGTTTCCATATCCGTTGCCACAGTTTTGGAAGAGCCTTTTGCTGTTCTAAAGAAGGGGGTGTCCCAATACCTTTGTCCATGTAGTGCATGTACAAGTCATTGGTGTTTAGTGAAGAGTTTTTGGCTCAAGGTCTGCATTTAAAGTCACTCCAGAGGTGTTCAGCTAGGATTAGGACTTTTTGCAGACCAGTCAAGTTCTTCCACACTGACTGAATCAATCATTTCTATTTGAGCCTTGTCTTATACACAAAAGGCATTGTATTGTTGGAAGAGAAAAGGGTCCTGTCCAAACTGTTACTGTAAAATTAGAAGCACACAATTCATTAGAATATCATTATATGCTTAACCTTTCGATTTGTACTCATGGAAATGACTATGGTAGTCAAACCTGTTTATTAGAAGGGGTGTCCCAATACTTTTGGCAATATAGTGTATCTTTCTATCAAAGTTATCAGACAAGATGAATTTGTTCTGACACAGTTTAACTCTTGAGTTCATGGCATATTTATTACCAAGAATAAACTGTGATAATGTGAGAAATGTTGAAGGTGGTTGAATAAATTTTGGTTTGACTGTATATATAAATACATTACACAACTACTGTGTATTTTTGGGACAATGTTAATTTCACACAGTCGGTGTGTCTTAAACACCTGTTGGACATCCATTAAATCCACAATCCTATTAATTGGCACTAGCAAGAACAGTAACCAGTAGAGATGTATGGGTTAAACGAAATGAAAAAAGAACCTTATTAATTGGAACAGAAATAAGCTGAAAAATCCTCATCCTCACCCTGGGCAAATCCCGTTGTGCCATCCCTGTGAACTGTGAGAAATAATTAGTAGCGTATTGTATAGAGTTTACAACTTCTTGGCTCAATCAGCCATAAAGAGGTTGCAAAGGATCAGCAAAATAGTTTCAATTAAAATTCTGTGTACACAATAGTAAAACAGATGCAGCCTCCATAGATGTATTTTAGGAGTACCAGGGGAGCAGAGCTGAAATTGTGTTATCATTGATTGAGTGTCTGAATGTATCAAATAGAATGATTTTCTTAATCTTATATTTGGTATTACTGTTTGGTAGAATAGCAAACAACAGATAAAACAAAACTAAACTACCTGCTGACGGAAACGCTTTTAGTGGTACATAGGTCCAAATGAACACTCACCAAAGGCAATGAACACTCACCAAAGGCCAAATTCAAAATAACAATAGGCTTTTGGCAAGTCAATCAATTAAATTAACGGTAACTAACTGCTAAATAAAAGGCATGTTCAAATGGCAAAAACTGTCTGACACTGATGTAAATCATGTGAGTGAACCAAGACATGCAATAATGTGCAAAAGTTAAAATCTTTATCTTTTTAAAAATTAGATTATATATACACATACACACACACGCACACACATACATACATATATATATATATGGCCTCTGTCAAACCACTTGCCTTTCAATCATACTGTTGAACTCCTTGTTCCTCAGACATTATACAAATAACCAGCTGTGTCCAGCTTTATGCCACGCTTCTGTTCTTATATCATATTTAGTTCATTAGGTGGAAGTGGAGATCTCTTTATGTTTCTTTTGATAATTATCCATGGTCATTGTCATACACTCCTGCTCCATTTCATCCCAACAGTTGCCCTGCCACCCCCAGTCTCTGTCTCTCCCATTTGCATTGTCCTTGGTTCATTATTGTATAACCCTTAGGTCATGATGGGCTAAAAGGTACAAGCAAATTCCACTTAATCAGAGGAAAAAATAGCCATCGCCATGGGAACCAGAACACCATCCACTGGCTTCAGTAGGTGAAGAAAGGGGCGCTGATGAATCACAGCATGCAAGAGCTTCCCGTGATGGCGGGAAGGTCGGCGGCGGGAGGAAGACTATGTGATTTAAACCTAATAGGGTGTGTGGAGAATGCTTTGGTAGCACAACAAATAACTTTGTAATTTCATCATTCATCAACAAAGGAGGTTACTATTGATTTGTGGAGGACTAAATGCGAGCCATACATTTCAGTTTATACATCCTGCCTCCGTCCACCACGCTGGATGAGAATGCCAATGTTAGGTGGGCAAAAAAGATTTATGGCTTATCTTATGACCTGCAGAAATGGAATCAAATAAGAAATGAATAAACAGATTGATCTTTGCTTAAAATCCAATGATTTTATACACACATACACACAAAAACTGCTGATGTACATGCACCTTACAGCTTACAGCAGGTTTTTGTATTTAGTAACTGATCGTTACTATTTAAAAAAAGATGTTTTATAGACTCTGTGAGTCTATATGTGTCCACACATGAGGTGCTTTATCAGGTTTTTATTGGTGCAGGACTAGAGCACAATACTAATACCCTCAATGCTGTCTGGTTTGCTTTCATTCCTGCTGAGACTGGCTAAAACCAGACAGGATACAGAGATGGTTAGACCCAGAATGGACACTGTCAAAGCGAAACTACTTCTTCCTGAAATAATGGACAGTTTCAGAAACGACTGACATATATAACGTTCAAAAGTTGGAAATCAGATTAGGTATTGCTTTTGAAAGAAGTCTCTCAGTAATACTATTTTTTTTTTTAATATTAAAATATTTTGAAAACAGTGTTGCTTATTTTTGTGGAAATCATGAATATTTCATGAAAAGAAAGTTCAAAAGAACAGCTTTTGTTTGAAATACAAATATTTCATAAAAATCACAAGTCTTTACTCCTCCTAAAACTTTAGAATTACAGTTAGCACAAAAATTAAACAGCATTATTAAACTGTTGTAAATATTGACAATACTGTATTTTTCATCAAATAAATGCAGCCTTGGTAAGTGTAAGAGACTCTCAAACAAACAAACAAACAAAAAATATTTAAAAAAATATTTTTATTTACACTGAATTTACACCATTCAAAAGTTTGGGATCAGTAAGATTTTTAATGCTTTTTAAAGAAGACTTTTCTGCTCATCAAGGCTGCGTTTATTTGGTTAATAATACAGAAAAACTAGTATTGTGAAATGTTAATGCAATTAAAAATTGTGTTTTTAAAACATTTATATAAAATATGGATTATATTTTAATATACTTTAAAATAGAATTTATTCCTGTGATGCAAAGCTGAATTTTCAGCATCATTACTCCTGTATTCAGTGTCACATGATCCTTCAGAAATCATTCTAATATGCTGATTTATTGTCAGTGTTGGAAAAAGTTGTGCTACTTTATATATTTTTTGGGAACCTGTGATACTTCTTTAGGATTCTTTGTTAAATTAAACGTTAAAAAGAACAGCATTTATTTAAAATAGAAAACTTTTATAACAATAAACATCTCGTTCAAAGTTTGGGGTCAGTAAATTACTATTTTTTCTTTCTCTCTTTGAAAAAAATTAATAGTTTTATTCAGCAAGGATTTATTAAATTGATAATTGATCTAAATTGTTAGAAAACATTTCTATTTTGAATAAATGCTGATTCTTTTTAACTTTTTATTCATCAAAGAATCCTGAAAAAAGTATCACAGGTTCCAAAAAATATTAAGCAAAAAAAAAATGTTTCCAACATTGATAATAAAAGTAATAAATCAGTATATTAGAATGATTTTTGAAGGATCATGTGAAACTGAAGACTGGAGTAATGGCTGATGAAAATTCAGCTTTGCATCACAGAAATAAATTATATTTTAAAGTATATTAAAATAAAAAAATATATTTTGAATTGCAATATTATTTCATATTATTACTTTTATCTGTATTTTAGATCAAATAAATGGAACTTTGAAATCTTACTGATCCCAAACTTTTGAGCAGCAGTGCAGGTTTATTTTATTATTTAGGTTTTGGTTTTATATTGGTTTTAGGGTCATGAGGGCAGCATGTAATATTAATACGGTAACACTTTACAATAAGGTGTCATTTGTTAACATAAGTTAACTAAGACTAATGTGAACAAACAATGAACAATACATTTATTACACTATATATATGTTCATAATGTTCATGTTTGTTCACAGTGCATTACCTAATGTTAACAAACACAACTTGTGATTTTAATAACGCATTAGTAAATGCTTAAATTAACATTGACTAAGATTAATAAATGCTGTAGAAGTATTGTTCATTCTTAGCTCATGTAACTAATATAGTTAACTAATGAACCTTATTGTAAAGTGTTATCAATAGTACTATTATGGTAAAACACCAAAGATACATAAAAAGAGAATAATCACATTAAACAATATACTTATATACTTATAACCTATGCCCTCATTGTGTCAATTTTTGAGGTATTAATAATTTTCAACTAAATTTTTTTGAAAAGCAGTTCTAAATACAATTTATCAGCATGAGCTCCATCTTTTGTTATTTGAAGAGCAAGTGGGGGGGAAGAGAAATACAGCAATGAAAATAATCTTGAGCGACACCATTGATACAGAGATGTGGGGAATCATCTAGCAGAGTGCAGCTTTATATTTCACAGACAAAAGCAGAGCGAGTAAATTCTTTAGTCACACATTTTTAAAGGAGATTGCAAAATCATCTCCTCCTCACTCAATAATCAGGACAGCTAGAAAACATTAGCATGAATATGCAGAGACACAAAGTCACATTCAGACCAGCTGAAACATGGGTAAAACAATGGCTTTAGTCAGGGTTGGTGTGACGGATCTGGCCTAAAGTACTAAAGAAGAAAATGAATATGATGGTGACTGAGGATGAATGAGTAGGGAGTATTTTAGATCTGCTAAAAATTGGGTGTCACAGATGGGTTTTAGTGTAGCTGTGGGCCATGCAGAGGACACAAGAATAGCAGAGTCATAAAAATATGCTCAGGCAAGGAAAAATAGCAAAAAGAGTAAACATTCAAAAACGAAAGATTGAAAGCTTTGAGGCAATAGACAGCTGATCACAACCCACTCAGACAGTCAGTTCAAACCTCTATAAAAACAAAAGGCCATCATACTGAACTAAACTGATGCAAATGAATCATAAAAACACCCTGACTGCAAAAGAGGTAATCTTAATATCAGTTTGGCTGCAGGAACGAGTGCAAATACAATATATAATGTTATGTATATTCAGTGCCTCTTTCTGCTCTTAAGTGAATCATTGAATAATTCATTCTATCAATTCCTTCAAACATGCTGATTCATTCAGGAACAATTCAAGTGACTTGCAGAATTCTGAACTACATCTGACATCTGACTACAAATCTGACTATTCCTGCCATATAAAGATATGGTAAAAACAGTGATAGTAGTATGCATGTCAGTCCAAATTCACCAACACACATTATGAGTGAGTCACTGAATCATTTGCTCAGCTGTTTTGTTCAAAAATGCTGATTTGTGGAACTTTCCCGAAATGCACTCCCCTCCCACTTCATTTTCTCTCACTATTCACTGTCCCATCAAAATTAAGGTAAAACTTCAATAATAAATGTTTTTTAATAAAAAGTTGATTTGTTTAGGAATAAAACAGCTTATTCTGTGTTGCTCTAAGACAAGCTATAGTTGTGCTGCAGCTTTGTATGGAACTATTTTCATTGTTGGATCAAAAACAGACAAAGTAACTGGCATTGAGTCTAAAATGTAAGTTACTTAATATTCTTGTTCATTTAACTTCTGTAAAATCAATTCTTTCAGGAACAATTTAAGTATCTTGCAGAATTTTGAATCACATACTAGCATCTTACCCTGACTATTCCTGCCATATAAATATATGGAAAAAAAATAAGCATGTGGTTCTGAATTCACCAACACACTTGATTCAGTGAGTCACTGAATCATTTACTCAACTGTTTTGTTCAAAAAAGCTGATTCTTGTCTGTGCCGATATCCTTGTGGGGTTTCCGAAAATAAAGGCAAAAATGCAAAAATAACTAAAGAGTAGGTCATATGGTTTTTTAAAGTGTCCTAATATTGTGTTGGAGTCCCCTACAAATGCATCTCAGGTTATTAAACATTGTAATTTTTTCAGAATACACATTTATACATGGATACATTTGTCAATGATTTTGAAACAGTTCATTCGAAGCAGCTTTGAGAGTAATGTCTGTAAACCCCTACCTTCCATGAGCCTACTCTGCTCTGATTGGTTAGATGGCCAAGCCTGTCGTGATTGGCATAGAGAGGAGTACTTGAGCTAGTTAATGAGCGCTACCATCTGTGTTGCCAAGTCTGTTGTTTTTGATGTCCGCAGATTCAACCCCTAGAATGTGAATTTACCAGGTGAACCCCAACAAAAAAAACGTGTATTTTACAACTAATAACACGATTTTTAATGGGGGGATCCCCTCAAAACAAAATTGTGCTAGTTTTGAGTAGCAATTGGGTGGATTTTGTTGTGAAAACCTGGCAACCCTGATGCACCTATACATAAAACAATAATATAGTGCTCCAATCTGTTCTTAAAACAATGACAAAAACATTTTAACACTTATGCAAGTGAATCGTGCCCACAGCTAAAATTTAATTGCTAAACTGTAAACGCACAACAATCGTACTTACAGGTTGTGGTTCGGAGATGCTTGTTAGTCCAAATAAAAAAAGATTAGAAGCTGATGAAGAAAAAAGCCAAGATCAGAGAAGCAGTTCCCCAATAAAATGACGAGCAAAAGGTTTCGTGGTATCGTGGGAAAAATTAATTTTAACCACTGATTCTTCGCATCACCTTTCGGCAATGAAAACAAAACAAGCTTGCTTTCACAGTGCAGAACACAGCGCCTTCTCGACATGATTTAAACACACTAACTAGTGGAAGTGTTTGTGGGCAGGTCAGACGTATTTTGCAGACAGGCGGGGATTATGCTAATGGGTTACCCAGTGATGTAGATCAGTAACAGGCAGAAAATATCACAATCACAATAAGACTGTTTGTTTGGAATAATTAGACTTTTGAAAATTTAAGCTTAAAGGTGCATTGCACAGGAAGAAAATTCCATGCTTATTTAGATGGTAAGCTGAGGTAAATATTTTACATTGTGGGAAGTTATTATTTCTATGGTAATATGTTATTTCAAACACTTTTTATTCACCCTTTTTGACTGTGGAACTTATTGCTAATGTTTATCTGCATTAAATAATACATTTAAATGACTTGATCCAAGAGTAAGGTTATATTCACACTGAAAAATACACTGACCTGTTCAAATCCTCAAGATTGGCTGTCAGCCAAATTATTTGTGTAGTCTTGGCTCAGAAAAGCTGATATATTGAACTGAGGTGAAAGAACGGATTCAATGGTTTGCCCCAGGGCTCCAAAAAGCAGCCAGGACCCATGCTCTGCAACCCAATGGATGTCTATGCAACACTGAATGCTTCCATCCCTCTTTGGTACTAGACCACTGAACTGCACCATTTGCTTTGGATGGATTAAATAACTCTTGGAGACTTCATCACATCCAACACCTCTTTAAGCACTGGGGATTGCTCTCTGGGATTTCAGTTAATGGTACAGCACTTTCCTTCAGCACTTTGTCATGCCCCACCAGACTTGTGAATCCTGACTATGTGGGTCTGCTGCCAGACTCTGGCTTGCATAAGAACTGAGTTTGTGCCAAGGTTCTCATTAGAAGAGTTTGATTAGGGATTAAAATCTCAGTGGTGGTTCATAACTTTTTAAAGACTTCAAGTGTTCCATGCCATTTTCCAAGCCATTTACTGTACATGTTTTTATAAGTAACATGATCAGGATCTCTTGACCTGATTCAAAGGAGCTAGATCTTAAAGGGATAGTTCACCCATAAATGAAAATTTACCCCATGAACTACTCGCCATTAGCAGAAGCTAGAGATTGCAGTTTATAACGTTGTAAATATGGATTATTTTCGTATGCAAATTCGATTAGCTTCAGAGGGCCTTTATTAGTCCATTAAAGCCATATGGAGTACTTTTTTATGATAGATAGATGCACTTTATTGGACTTTTCAACAGCCATTCACTGCCATTATAAAACTTGGAAGAGCCGGGACATTTTTTCATGTAACTTCGATTGTATTCCTTTGAAAGAAGAAAGTCATAAACACCTATGATTGCTTGAGGGTGAGTAAATCATGGGGTAATTTTCATTTTTAGGTGAACTATCTCTTTAAGTTATGACTGCACGTTAGCTATTGATTCAATATGAGAAACTATGAGAAAATGCATACTGTAGACTGTTTTAAACACCAGTCATGAATTAGAAGTACAAAACAAGGACTTTGTAAAGAAAAATGTTGGTTGGTTTCGATATTAGCCAAGAGGAGAATGGATTTCCTTTGCTTTAAACAAAACTTGGTTCTCGCGAGACTAGCATATTCTCATTGGAGCTTACGCTACACCTACGTCCTACGTCATCTGCTGAAACTCCACTCTCTGATGAACGCGAGTACGACAGTTAGCAGAAGCGGAAGATTGCGGTTCATGAGGTTGTAAATATGGATATTTGTCCTATGCAAACGCATCAGTTCCCTTCTGAAGGCCTTTATTAACTCCCTGAGTCATGTGGAGTACTTTTTATGATGGAAGGAAGCACTTTATTGGACTTCAAAATCTCAACAGCCATTCGCTGCCATTATAAAGATTAAAAGAGCCGGGACATTTTTTAATATAAGTCTGATTACGTTCGTCTGAAAGCATAAAGTCATATAAACCTAGGATGGTTTGAGGGTGAGTAATCATGTGGTAATTTTCATGTTTGGGTGATCTATTCCTCTAAGTTATGATAGCACGTTAGCACAGCTATTGAATATAAGAAACCATGAGAAAAAAATACATATAGACATTACTCTGTTCTAAAATGTTTTGCGGAAATTTGGGGGTAGGGAAATTACAAAATGACAAAAAATGACATAACCTAACAATTAGGTTATGCACAATGTCATACAAGTTTAGAAAGGCATTTCTGGGTGAACTACTGTATAAATTTAAACCAATATTTGGGAACCTGACTATTGGGTTGTGCTTTTATTGAGGGATGGGCATTAATTTCACCAACTTTTGTTCGTAATATACCTTTTTACGTGTTAACATGATCTTCTTAGTTCTGCTTGAGGACATGTTTTCACTTCCTGGCAATACTTAATCATTAATCCTCACCAACTCCTCTGGCATCGAGGTATTAAGAGATCAGCATGTGCTCCTTTAGTGCCTGCTGAAAGAAAGAGCTATTGCAGACAGAAGAGGTGCATGATCAAAAGTAATCACAGCAGTCCCTATCATCATTTAAAAATACCCACTTTATTTAATGAACTGATTCCGTCCTGGATCAGCACAATAATTGGTGTCTGAATGTTTCGCTTCAATTTTAAACATAACATCCTCCCTTTGTTCACCTCACAATATTAGTGATTGCCTTTTTAATCAAAGCTTGGGAATAAGACAGTGTTCATTTATTTTTAGTCAACTAGTCCATATTATATACCATTTTCATTTGAAACTTTCAGCTACTTAAACTTTTTGTCACCTTTTTTGTTTGCAAGCCTTTGATGATGCTATAACTGAAAAAAGATAATTGGCAGGTCTAATTTCACAGAACTTTTAAGTTTGGATTATGACAGTAATTTGATTCTGTAAATTGCTTGTGAGACCATTAAATAGAATGAGAAAAGTTGTTTTGAAAATGTATTACAACATCTGAAACGTTAAAAATTCAGAGATTTAATCACAAGTGTGTTGCAGATGATAAAAGAGTGAAGAGAGAACAAAACAAATTATTGGAAGAATGAGAACAAGCAGAGAATTTTCTAATACTGACACAAAAAAGACACAGCACAGCAGAAGCAAAAGCCACTAAATAAGCTGCCAATCAATTATGATTTTGGAAATTATCAGAGTAGATTCACATCGAATGATCTTGTGAACTGCATTTTTACATATGGCTTAGTCACTTTCTAATTTCCAAATCTCTTTGTCATTTTGTCTCACTTGTCGCTTCTTCTCATTGTGAACATTAATGTGAGCAAATTATTCTCAGGAAGCTTCTCAGTTAATAACCCCAGCATCCGTCTAGATCTGTTTTTGACCATCTTTTGAAAATGACCAATAAATGTTCCGGCATGTCTGAGCAGAAGTGCCATCAGAGCATGAGAGCATTCATAACCGCCTCTATGCAGAATAAAAAGGCTTTGATGGAAATGGTAATGTCTTCCCCTCCAAGCGAATCCATGAAGGGGAGTCAAAGCAATTCGATGAGTTAATGACACTAAGGTGATTCTGTGCGGAAGGAAAAGCAGCTCCCATCGGTTAGGGCCACAAAAGGTGGTTTTTGCAGGAATTGCAAGCGCACACAGCACTTTTCCACCTTTTAAATGAGTCTGAACACTCCATCCATCTTCATTACAGACTTACAGCGTCTCATGACCGATGACTTTTCATCAGGTCTCCGAACAGTATTTAGGTCATACTGCTTGATGGATTTGATGCATGTCGCATGGACACAACAGGGTTTTCCTTTATCTGAATAAAGTGTCCATTATAGTATGGCAAGTGTAAATATCTGTTCTATTTGAATTCTACTTTTCTGCCTTCTGTTTATTCTTCCAATACAATGTAAATCACACATTGTTGTGACATGGCAATTTTTGTTGCAGATGCCACTTTTTTATCTACACAGTACAATTCATACATTTTTAAAGCGGAAGTAAAGCAGTCAGTCAAGTTGACTTCCACTTTAATTAAAGGTGACATATCATGAAAACATGACTTTTTCAGTGTTTAAGTGCTATAATTGGGTCCCCGGTGCATCTACCAACCCAGAAAGCATGAAAAAGTACATCCCAGTAACTTTGTTTTGATAAGTCTTTCTCTGCAAACTTGTGAAAATATGAGCCGCTTAGATTTTGCTCCCCCCATGATGCAGAAAGGAGATTTTATTATTATATTACCGTCCCTTAATCTGCGCGTTTTCACCCACAGTGCCACCATTGTGTTTTCACAAGTGACAATGGTGTACCAGTTCTAACGCCATGGCAAAAGTTAGTTTAGTACTCACATGCTTTGTGACAGCCACTTTCTGTGTGTGTGCTTCCGATGTGCTTCAGAAGTTTTAACCAATATGGTTTGAAACGCATGATTTTAGCAAGATAGACATGATAATTAAAACCCAACCAATGTTTTTTAGCAGAGTATCCGAGGTATGAACTGTAAAGGCACAGCTCTATTCTGGAAAACGGGGTGGGGAGCAGCAGCTCATTTGCATTTAAAGGTCCCATATTGTACACATTTCTGGAGGTTTATTTTAGTTGTTGATGTCCTTAAGAATATATATTTGCGGTATAAGTGCAAAAATCCATCTCAATATATTTTTACAGCTCCTTTTTTAGGAGCTCTGTCAAAAACAGGTTGATTTTGGCCCATCTAATTAATATTCATGAGCCTCTCTTCTGATTGGCCTGTTGTTTTCTGAGTGACGCACAGCCAGGCCGACCACAGTTAACTACGGTCATGTATGCTTTAGCCGAGCCCAGAGCCATAGAGAGAGCCTAGCCTGCTGATACTCAACAGGATATTTCAGAATGATCATTAATGTTTTTTCTTTTTCAAACACCGAATGCAGTAAGCTACATAACTGTTGCTTTAGTAAAGCCCCTTTCACAATGCGCGCTGATTCTGGAAAATTATGGGAACGAGCGCTGTGTGAACAAAAGCCAGAACCATAAAGGGAGTGTTGTAGTGATGATGCACGTTATCATGCGACACTTCACAACGAAAAAAACGTGCAAAGTGGAATGAAGCGGCGATCGGGCAGAGCCAGCTCCTCACTATCAGCGCTGAAGCACAGTTTGTTCAGGTTAGTTTCAGTTTAGTGAAATGTACGTGTCGCATTACATCTCACATCCAAACGTCACATGTCTTTATGGGTTGTGTGTAAAGCACGCACAGATTCCGGAAAACAACTGTGAATAAACAAAATCAAACAACTCTGGAACAAATCATGGGACACATTATCTGTGTATTTACCGCAATCGCTGTGTGAAAGAGGCTGAAGTTGACGTGCCAGTGGTCTCTTATATTCACGTTGTTCTGAAGCCTGTGCAATGATGTAGTTTCGACATCTATCGACTGAACAGGGTTTTCTCGACTTGTTTTCATGTTGTTGTTGCTTAGCAATGTTATGGACACGATATTGTCTGGGTTTGACAAAAGGAGGGTGGGACGTGATTGGTGCTCGGGGTGGTGACTGAAGGCGGTGACTGAGTTGATCGGACGTCACATCTTTGCGGAAGTCACAGTGGCTCGTGAAAATGAACAGCTACTTTAAGCAGGCTGTGTGCAGTTTACTGTGGATTGACTGTTTTGAAACTCATATGGTAGTTACATAGCCCCTAGACCTCAGTTATCATGAAAAAAGCCAGGAAATTTCGATTTTGACAATATGGGACCTTTAAAGAGCACGAAAAGAGCATGCTTCTGATTCCACTCAAAATAGGCATTTTCAAAATGATATAATAAATAATCTGTGGGCTTTAAGCTGAAACTTTACAGACATATTCTGGGGACACCTTAGACTTATATTACATCTTGTAAAAAGGGGCATGATAGGTTTCCTTTAAAAATATATATAATAAACACAATTAATGTAACCATTTTAAAGAAAAAGGGAGATTTTGTTATAGCTTTTGGAGCAAGGACACCACTATCTTGCAATAGCACAGCATGTGACGTCACAGGGTTGGTTTGCTCCATTGGCCAGTGAAGTAATATAAGTATTTTATTACTTTCTGAACACAAATGTTTTTGGTTTTCACCATAATTTGAATGAATATCTGACATCAAACCATTTACATCACAAAGTTTTGATCATGGTATCCCAAACATAGTTGCATTACAGTGCTGTTAACAGGACGTTAAAGTTGCATTTGCGACTGAAGACTATTGCATGTGACTATGAAAAAATATTTAGCAACACCATTTGCGACTGACCCGATCAGCATATTTGTGTTTGCGCTGAGGGGAGCTTTAAAGGTTTCTACGTGTTTTTGCAACATTGAGTAATGTATCACGGGCATATCTCACGAATCCTTTTATAAACAAAGTGTAGAGAGAGTGTAAATAAGAGATTCATTGTGCAGTGTAGAGAGCTTCATTGATTGTAATGGAACTTTATAAGATTGTGATGAACTAAGATGAGTGACAGCTTTTAATGATTTTTAAGGGAGTTTGTAAATGAGATATTGATTCAATACAACAGTTAAATAAACAATAAGTTAATATTAAGTGACTTAAATTGTCTGACTATAACACTATTGCCTGATTTTGCACTATTTCATCATCAAAAACAGTCTAACAGCGGTGTTTCATTTATGAATGAACGTGCGTTTTTAAACTAATCTAGAGTCAATGATTTAATTTCCCATTCATAAAGACAGTCACTCGCTTTATTCCTGAATGAATCAGCTGTTCAAACAAATGAAATGAATGATATGATTCAGTAATTAAATCAGTGACTTGCCACCACCTACTGGCCGATTTAGTTTCATTTTTAAAGTATCTTTTCAGTTATTTAAATGATTTAATGTCTGTATTTAAAAAAAAGTAATCTCAACATGAATTTATGAATTTGACTGCACTCATGCCACCTCTGAGCCTCATTAAACATTAAAATACATCTACAAGCCACTTTTGTGTTCTTCTGTGCCACCAAATAAATTTTAATACTAACTTTATTTGATCTGTAACTTCTTGTTCTTATTCTATTGTTTTAATTGGAAATTTTACAAAGCTTAAAAAACTAAATTATCCTCATTCTCATGTGTTTTAAGTCTTGCATTTTAAGCCATTCAAGCAAAAGACAGTGCGAAAGAGATTCAGTGCCATACTGTGATAGATTGCATACATGCAAAAAGGCGGAGCTCGGACAGCATGCGAGTACCAAATTGAGTTCTCTTTCATGTCTTCTTAAGTAAATGCACACAAAATTACGGCAGAATGGCTTTGTGAATGGCCTTTTTTCTTTAAGATGGTCACACTTATTGTGATTGTTACATTTTTTTATTAAAGTGAAAATCAGTTTACTAAATAATGTAAACTTGACTGACTACTTCACTTCCACTTTAAGTGTAACTTAATGGGATACATTACCCAAAAATTACAAGTCTGTAATCATTTACTCACCCTCATGTTTTCCCAAACCTGTATGACTTTTTCTTCTGTGGAACACAAAATAAGATATTTAAACAAAAAATTGTTTCAGTGTTTCTTGCACATACAATGAAAGCTGTTCGGACCCTAACATTCTTTGGTATTCTGTCAGTCATACAGGTTTGAAACAAAATAAAGGTGAGTAAATGATTACAGAACTCCATCATTTCATGACCCTTTTCTCTGTCCGAAGTACTTTCTGGCCTCACTTCACTATCCAATAAATAAAAGCCAAATTGTTCATGAATAAATAAAAATATATGCCACTTTAATGTCACTAGATATACAGTGAAAGCTCATAGCCTTAAGGCAGGTGACATCTTTGATAAACACAGAAAGAAAAGTGCCCAATGCTCTCCACAGCTTGTTTTCATCCGGATCAGACCAGACAAACCTGATGCCTGGTGTCAGGTCTGCTAAACACCTGAAAGCTCCTCATTCCCTCCAGGGCAGGTACACGCACACTGGCTGGGGAGTGTTTCATTTGTCGGTTTGTTTATGCACACAGGGACTATAGCACTGTATGTTTGAGTCTGTTAAATACGCTTTAGAGGATCTGGGCAGTGAGGTGTAAAATATTAAAATAATCTTTCTGGCAAATTGCTCCTCTCGGGTGCAGATGGGGGATCATTTTCTTTGTGACTGATATGGGGGCAGGCATTTCAGTCCGAGTACGTTCGCTCCTATGTGGCCGCTAACATGAGAAGGTCCGCAAGGTCCAGCGTGATGGGCATTAACCTTCATTTGCATATCAATTGAATTTAAAATGCAAGGCTTGGAAACCAGCGCCGGTTTTTCAAAAACAAATGTCGAATGCAGCTGGGAAATGGAAGAAAGTAGCTTAGAGGTGAAGAAAAGGACTAAAGGTGTCCAGAAGCTTGAGGGATTGCTTATTATGGCTCATTTTCTTTTCCTCAACAGTGAAAATTTGGACCTTTACTGTGTTTTAGAGGCCCTACGGAGAAGGTTTGGGCACTAGACAAAGAGAATTAAAATTCTACCCTTAAAAAAAGAAAGAAAAAGAAACCGTGCTCACATCCATTGTTAAGAAGCCTCGACTGAATTACTTCATTATATAAAACCTGATCTGGTTTTTATCATCCTGGCACTTCTAGTAGTAACATTACATCCTACAAAATTTTATTATGTATCTGTACATCAGAAGAAGTTTAAGCAATAGTAATTCATGACTGTTACATGTAATTTGTCATTGCCTTTGCAATAGAAGAATTAAACAATTTGTTTAAGCACATTGTCCAAAACAAGGACCAAAACTTCTGCGGTATACCTGCATCTTAGGGACAAGTGCCAAACACAGCAGTGTACAAAGGCAGGACAGAGAATACAGATGGTTTGCTCGGCATAAAAGATGTCATCTATGTCAAGATGCATCCCTGCATGGCAGGGGGAGGGCGGAGAATCTACGACATCTCTTATGAGCTACTTACAATGCCGTCCTGACATCTCTACATCGGCGGATCCGCGCCATTTCAAACTCGCACAGCGATTGCGATTCACAGCGCCAGGCAGGCGATTCCCTCAGTGATCTGAATTCATACCTTCACTAAAGCAATTCCCCCATCAATCTGGAGTTGCATGACGAGGCAGCCCGTGATGAGGTTAAATGCCAGGGGTATTCCCATCGTACAACCGCTAATGAAGCCATTCACAGAAAGAACATCTTCAAACTATTGAGCAATATTTCATGTTGTATTGAATGAGCTCCATTTGAAATTAAGATTTTTCTGTAGCATCCTAAAAGATAGCTGAAATATGGCAAGTTTCTGAACAGCCACTCCACAAATGCTAAGCATATACTTGTTTTGGTCACACTTTATTTTAAGGTTTAATTCTCAATATTAACAAACCAATAACTATGACTTGCCTCAGTAAACTCCTAATTTTGTAAAGATGCGATTTTCTAGGCAGATAAGATTAGGAACTACACTCCCATTCCGGTGTAATAGTCAAGGAAGTTTGCTGCCGTAATATGGACGCAGCAGGCGGAGTAATATCACGCAGTCCCCAGCTAGGTAACTTCCAACGAGGAATGCTCCCTGTGCATGCAGTTGGTCACGTTGTGCTGCGATGTGCTGCATGATATTACTGCACCTGTTTCGGCCATGTTACAGCAGCAAACTTCCTGGACTATTACGCCGGAATGGGAGTGTAGTTCCTAATCTTATCGGCCTAGAAAATCGCATCTTTACATTTTCTGCTGGTCTTAGTACACGATATAACTGCAGAAGAGTCAAGTTTTAAATAGGACTAATACCGAAACTCGTTGGTCATTTTTGAACGCGATGCTATTGGTCTAATAGGATTCAATGATCTATGCTAAGCTATGCTAAAAGTGATATCGCCAGAACAGGAGAACGGCTGAATGGATTTCAAAACGGTAAAAATGAACTTATTTACTTGGGGGGAGTTGGAGAATTAGCCTATTTCCAAAAAAGTGGAGTGTTCCTTTAAAGTGTTACCCTTTTTTATACAGTTTTTGCAAATAAGTAAGTTTTTAGCTCACTTTTGGGTACAAATTTGTCCTTACATTTGTCCTCCGCAAAAAGTGATTTTCTTACTCAGTATTTTTAGTCTTGTTTTCTAGGACAAATATCTAAACATTCTTAAATCAAGATAAATCACTTAAAAAGCAAAATGACAGATATGATTGTTTTTCTTGTTTTAAGCATAAACTCACTTAATTTTGAAAAAAAAAAATCTCAAAAACAAGACATAATATCATACACCATATTGCTTCTAAAGTAAATGTTTGTTGATTTAATAATGTTTGTACTGGAAAACAAAACAAAAATAGAGGAAGAAAATTACATTACACATTACAGTTTTCAGTAAAAAACAAATGCTCTAGTCAAGAGATAAAAATAAATTTGTTTTGCTCCAAAAATGGAGCAGAAATAATTGAGTGCCTTAATTCAGAACATATTTAAACTAAAACAAACCTGCACACCAAGTTCAAGAATTTATATAATTAGTAACTCAAAGACTTTCTGAGATCCATGGTCATCAATTAACTAACTATGAGATAAGTGTATAAAAACTGAAAGTGCAAGCAAAGTAGCAATAGCAAGCATAATGATTTAATGACTGATTGAGCCAATGCAGTTAAATTTAGACCAATTGAGTTTTATTTCCTCTATAACAGTGTCTCCCAGCCATTTTTGTACTTCTTACAGCCCCATCACTAATGATCAAGTATCCCTTCACTGACACCAAAGCAGAAATGGGTTTCTTTGAACTCGAATTGTACTGGATACATTTAGCTTTATCATTAGCATAACAATGACTATTATTAAAATGATTCACTTTGAGTGAGACAAGGAAGGAACACTGTTGCAGAAATAGATTAAGCCATATTATCTGCTTTATATATTTAACACAGCTAAATCAAAATCTTTCCAAGCACCCCGAAACCTGCCTTAGCACCTCCTGGGGAGGAAGAGATGTCAACAATGTCACAAACTATTTTCCAAAAGAACTAAACCAAGCCTGAGATCAAAAGTATCCATGGCAATGAAAGAGCAACCCAAAATATTGCTAGAGTTAGGACTTTCTTCAGTGCTTCAAGTCTCAGTACAGTCAGGGGGAAGGTTTCAGACATAATACAAAATCAAACAGCTATGAGGAAAAAGGCAATAATTATCACATTAGTTAAAAGATACTTTTAATTTGAACTCAGTATGTGACCCTGGACCACAAAACCAGTCGTAAAGGTCAATTGTTTGTAAAAGAGATTTATACATCATCTTAAAGCTGAACAAATAAGCTGTCCATTGAAGTATGCTTTGTTAGGATAGGACATATTTGTCTGAGATAGAACTATCTGTAATCTGAGGGGGCAAAATCGCTTTAAAGTTGTCCAAATGAAGCTCTTATTAATGCATATTACTAATCAAAAAAAAGTTTTGATAAATTAACAATAGGAAATTTACAAAATATCTTCATGGAACATGATCTTTACTTAATATACTAATGATTTTCAATCAATTTGACCCATACAATGTATTTTTGGCTATTGCTGCAAATATACTCATTCTACTTATGACTGGTTTTGTGGTCCAGGGTCACATATATTTTCTATAAGGCAACTACTGCTTAAACAACCGTAAATATTTATCATAACAGCTCTCTCTCTTTGCACAAGTGCTTAGTGCTTGCCACATAAACTCCAATAATATTACTGTTAAAAATAAGCGCGATGTAAAACATAGCTTTCTGTAAATAGGTGTTGGCACGGCATGACATTCTGAGCATGGCTCCACAAATGAGTATGACAAAAAAACGTTTTGAGAAGAGCATAGAGCCCTGATGTGTGTATTAGGGGGTAGAAGCAGAGCCTGGGTGAGAAAGAGAAGTGAGAAAACACATTACACAAGGACACAAACTTTTCCAATTTACCTACGTCCCTCTTTGCCTGGACTCTTAACACCACAGATGCATCACCTATTACCCATCACCCTGGAGTAATGTCATTCATGACACCCTGCTAATGAAGCCAGCTTTCAAGAGCTCATCGGACATGCAGAGTAATTACCAGCCTTTCCATGCCCTTGGTGTATATATATATACACAATGAAATCCATGGCCTACTTTTAATTTAAGGGAATATATGGAGAGCAGAAATGAGATATTGCATCATAAAGCATGACATCCTAATTAGCAGTGACACATTCCCTACAGCAATGCCTTGTCTGTCATCATAACAGTGCACTATTATCCATAAAATCCAATTTTACAAGCTAAATATCACTTATGAATGTCTGTTAAAGAGGTCATTTTTGTCATTTTTCCCCCTTGAAGTCCATGTTAGATTTTTTTCGTGCCAAAACAATTGTCAATATGGTTTGAATTGCTTTTGCTGTAAGTTTTGCTTACTGCTACTGTTGAAAACACGAGGAGAAATGTATTGGTTCTGTTGTTCTGAGATAAATGTGGTATAATAAAAAACATCCATTGAAATCAATGGCTATAGTGGATTTTCAGAACATTTTGCACTTGTTCCCAAAGATATGTGAACATTTCAAAGACACTCTACATGCTATATTGTTCATCTAAACTGAACATTTACAGCATGAAAGGCGACCAAGCGAGAAATGCTTTGACCATTCAAAAAGATCGAAGTTGCTTATGCAACACTGTACTGATATACTTCAAATGAAGCATTTGAATGCTTAAAGTTGTCTTGTACAACAGAACAAATGGCAGCCAAAACATTCACAACCAAAAGGAAATGGAAATTTAAAGTTTTGAATACGTGGAGCTTAAAGAGAAGAGATACTCACAGCTGGAGAAGATGAGGGGGCAGGAGTGTTCATCCATAGGAAAGTTATGCAGTTGAAGCTGGCACTCTGCGTTTATGGTCAATCTATGAACAGAAAAAGCAACATATAGTTACAATGCAAAATAAATGTGCACAATAAGAGACATGGCCATAGCCCTTTGTTACTTATGCTAAGCGATTACATTCTGATTCATGATATTTTGTAATATATCAGCTTTTGGCCTTAGAAGGGCTGACACATAATTTCTCTGCTTATTTAACTTTTAATTTTCAGGATGAGAAATTGGCAGTTAGATGAAACTTGTTTGACAGGTGTCTACTCTGAATAAGGTTTAATTCTCCTTTCGGTACTGTGTGACAGCCCAGTGAGTGACGCTCAGGTGAAATCACTGACGTGTGAAGCGTCTGTTTCATACATTAGTGTAGGATTTAAAGTTTTAATTATCATCTCCCACAGGAAGAATATAATGAACCACAGCTGTGATGACTGCATGCTTATTAACCATATAGCATGAATAAGGATGACACTGTTAATATGACGCAGAAATATTATTCTTCCTTGTTTCTTCTCATGACATCTGAGTCAGTCTGCTACCAGTAGTTTGGCTATAGTGTGCATATTTGGGTTAGTCCTTTCAGGTAGATACGGTATCTACATGTTTGGGTAAAAATATAAATGAATAACTGACTAAACAAATGAATCTCCTCTGACATGTATTTTGATGAAGTAAGCAAAACATACAGTAAATTGCTAATATTTCATTATATTGTTCTAGATGTTGTACATGCACCAAAATCTCAAAGGCGTGAAATTAACTTCTTTGGAATATTTTTTCCTGTCTGCTAGTCTAGTGCACTCTCTGACAAAAAAAAGGATGCAAAACTCTCACTGGGTTGTAACCGTTTCAAAATATAATATGTACATTCATGTGAAAAAGTTGGGACACCCTATTAAATTTCATGGTTTTCTGTATCAGGACATAATAAAAAAATATCTGGTCCTTAGCAGGTCTTAAAATTTGGAAAATAAATCCTCAGATAAAAGTCATCACATGACACATCACACAGTGTCATTATTTATTTAAGAAAAATACAGCCAAGAGGAAAAGGCTACGTGTGACAAAGTTAGGACGCCCTATGAGTCAATTGCCTGTAGATCCAATTTTAGCAGCTATAACTTGAAGCATTCATTGTCTGTGTGACTTTATCAGTCTCTCACATTGTTCTGGAGGAATTTTGGACCACTCTTCTTTCTGATCTTGGGGTGAAATTTCTAGGACGTCCACTCCTGGAAGGAGAGGTGTCTGTTTTAAATGTCTTTCATTTGTGAATAAACATCAAATTGTTTGGACATGGCTGTATTACTCTTCTCAGATTGATGGCAGCAACAAATGCTTCTCTCAGATGATTGCTGATGTCTTACCTCCTTGGCATTGTGTTAACACACACCTGAAGGCTCCAGACCAGCAAACTGCCAAAGCTTATGCTTTTATAGAGGCGCTCAAACTTGCTGATGACCAGTTAATCAAAGGTATTTGATTAGCAGTGCTTGACTGTTATTCACCCTCTTTATTCAAACGTTAACAGTAAGGGTGTCCTAACTTTGTCACACATGGCTTTTCCATTTTAGCTTTACTTTTGTTCAATAAATGATGACGGTGCAATTGTTGTTCATCTCAGGTTTCCAAATTTTAAGACCAGCCAATGACCAGATTTTTTTTTAATGATATCCTGATATGAAAAACCATGAAATTCAATAGGGTGCCCTAACTTTTTCACATGACTGTATACTTTACATGATAATATGTACTTATAAAGTACTAATATGTAGATTTTAAGTACTAACATGTACCTTTAAAGTACTAATATGTGCCATTTAAGAGTAAACAAGGTAGAGCAATGTACCTTTTAGCTTTTGTACCTTAGGAGATCACAACAATATATAAATACTTGATTTAAAAAAAAAAAACATTTTTCATCAAATTTCTTCATTGCTCGAAATTTAAAGGGATATTAGCTGTAGGTATACAGTATCACTGTTCTACCAACATGTTTGACAAAATATCCAAAGCACTTTAACAAAAACCTTTATTTTGTGGAAGTACAGTAACCACTGTAGCACCTTAGCAGAATAAAACTACATTTTTGGAGGGTTACAGCTGGCCACAGGACATTACTGAGTTTCTCAGACTGCGATGTTGTGATCTTGGTCCAATCTTCTTCCAGTCTCTTCCATAGTTTGGCAACTGCAGTGAGTTTCTTAGCCATAACTTTGTCACCAAGGATTTTCCAGAGATTTTCAGTTGGGTTTAGATCAGGACTCTGGGCCAGCCATTTCATTATTTCAGTGTTCTTAGCTTCAAGGATCTGCTTTACCTGTTTTGCAGTGTGACTGGGATATGTCTTGCATTAAGATTGGAAGACACTTGCAGGGAAGGAACTGCATGTTGCTGAAGAAGGTTCTGATAAACATTTGCATTCACCTTGCCATGAACAGCAGCTGTATAAGAGATCCAATTACTGCTGCAGAAAACATCCCTCAAACCACAACACTTCCTCCTCCATCTTTCACTGACTTCTTTACGCGGTTGGGCTTCAGTCTTTCCACAGTTTGACGCCATCAGAATTTTCCCATCTGACCCAAATTAATTAAACTTGCTCTCATCACTAAAGTGATCTTTGGACCAGTTCTTCTCTCTCCACACAACATGCTTCTCATCAAAGATGAGCTAAGTCTTTTGATTTTTTTTTTTTTTTTTGCTGATGAGAGTCTTGGTCAGTGCAGAGTGTGCTTTCAGTCCGACTTCTCTTAAACATGCTGAGATAGATCCTTACCCTGTAAGGATTGAACTGGCAAGCAATTCCAGCTGCAGTGCTGAACCAATTCCCCATTGAAAGTTTCAGCTTTATCCTGTGTTCTTGCATTTGTTTTTCGTGGACAACCAGCCTTTTGGGGGGATTTGAATGAATTAGAGACATTGTAAACCTGCAATATTTGAAAAATCACATATTTGGAATGACCGACTTCTCTAGCAATGGCTGAAAGGGTCATCCCTTTGGCCTTCATCTGAACAACCTCCTGTCACAGGGTTTTATTCACCTCAGAGTGACCGCCAGTTAAATAGAGTTTGTCTTTTTATATATATATAATTAAGGAAATTAGCACCAGGTGCCAGATAAAAGTGTTGTCTAATTTTGATCAGAGTTCTTTTTTTAAATATCTCATTTAAGTTTTTTACACAACTCATATAATAACAGTGGCATCTGTGAATAGGTAGAGAAAATTCAAATGAAAAAAATGTTAACTTATACAGTCCATTATATTAGATCCTCTTCAGCTCATTATTGTTTCATGAGTTGAGACATTTTTTGTTTGCCTGACCCTTATTTTGAAGTCTGTGAACAGTACTATGATAAATAAACATCAAGTAGATGATAGGTAAATTTCAACTGCTTCAAGACAAAATGATGGATTGTTTCTAGAGCATTTGAAATGAATAGACAAGTAAATACACCGCGGTCTGATGGCTGTTTAAACACACTCCCTTGCTTCTGTGAGTAACATGGTGCCAGTGGATAATTGGCTTACTATAGCAACCTTAGTCTTTGCAAATATGGAACAAAGAAGCCATCATGGTAAATATTGCCGTATTGGTAAACAAATGTCCCGACAGCACATATTAAGTATTATGGAGAGGTATGGCAAATCAAATTTCTCATTTCTGAGCTCAGACCTGAATCTGTGCCACCGAGCTATACGTGTTGCAGCTCAGAAGGCTTACAGCACTCACAAATTCCAGCATTGTTTACTTCAAAGCTCCGATGACTGCAATTAAAATAGAGAGTGACATTTCATAGTCTGCACTACCCTTTTCCCTTCACACTCCTCCTAAATACCACTGCTGCATGTCTGCTGTGTCACTGAATATCGATCATGAGCTCCATATGGGAGCATCTAGTTAGCCTTTGTTCCAGATTGGCTTTATCCGCAGAATTTGCCCCTCAGCATCAGTGCTGTTTCTCCTGTTGCCAAGGAAATATTTCACGGAGCGCTGGAGACGGCATGATGTAGTCTCTCCACTGGCCTGTGAAATTTCCTCTGGTCCAAATAGTCGCTCCGGTCTTCAGGCAGCTGAGAGATACCTGAATAGGCCATCGCTCTGCCTGAGATGCATTAACCAAGTAGCTGTTTTCCCAAAATACTTCACCGCATGTTCTCAGTTCGTACATTGTTGTTTTTGTCGTTGTTTAACTCCACCTTCATTAGTACTTGTGAATCTTAAAGTATATTTAGCTCAGGTCTGGAAAGCTATAAAAAAGGACTTATTAAAATGTTTAGGCCCAAGGCGAATACTATTTAACAAAATGGAAAAACATTAATTAAATCAGTTTATACAACAGTTACATTTGTTTCTCTAATTTGATTGGACAAGCGGCGGTTCAAGAGTGCTGATATTTTTCTTGAAGCAGCACTGAGAAGTTTTTATCAAAGCCCTTGTTATTCTTAATTTTAGATAGACATAAATGTGACCATGGGCCATAAAACCAGTCATATAGGTACATTTTTTGAAATTGAGATTTATACATCATCTGAAACCTGAATAAATAAGCTTTCCATTGATGTATGGTTTGTTAGGAGGAAAATCTGGAATCTGAGGGTACAAAAAAGTCAAAATATTGAGAAAATCGCCTTTAAAGTTGTCCAAATGAAGTTCTTAGCAATGCATATTACTAATCAAAAATTAAGTTTTGATATATTTACGGTAGGAAATTTACAAAATATCTTCATGGAACATGATCTTTACTTAATATCCTATGGTTTACGGCATAAAAGAAAAATCAATAATTTTGACCCATACAATGTATTTTTTGCCATTGCTACAAATATACCTGTGCTACTTATGTCTGGCTTTGTGGTCCAGGGTCACATATATCGGTTCAAAATATCGGTTATCGGTCTACTTAATCTGTAGACTTAATCAGACTTGCTTGTGTTAAGGCGCTTCACTGTTCTTTGACAAGTTAATGCCAGCTTTCAGTATATTTATTTGAACACATGGCCTTTAAATCAGGATTGTACATAAGCAGACAAGGTCTTGATCTTGCTGTTGTTTTCATTGGGGTGAGCTTTTCTGATGGGACAGCTTGAAAAGGACATGACAAGCAATGTAGCAGTGTGTGTTTGGATGTCCCGATTTGAATAACTAGGGCAGAGCCGGCTTCAGTGGACACCCACTCATCTGACTATATTTGGAAAACTGCAGCAGTAGTTTTAGACTTGAGAAAAGACAACAGTACTAGTTTCATGTGACAAGCCCATATTTTTCATATTTCCACTTTCACTTTGAATCAAAGTAGGATTGTTAGCTTGACAGTGCAATTCAAATGAGAAAGACAGATTTTATGCATTTTGTTACTTTATGTTGTTAACTAGGAGCTTTTGGCTCTGTTGGTGTAAACGAATACTTAGAAAAAGAAAATGTGTGAACCCTTTGCTTACATTCTCAATAGTGTTAGTTTGCAATAAGCAAATGATGCTTTCTCATGTGCACCCCAGTCTGCTGTGATGATACATATGTATTTATAACGAGAAGTGCCAGAGGCACTTACTGTAATTCACATTACGGCTCTCATTAGTAATGTCTACAGTGGTGTAAGCACATTCTCTCTGTGGTGCTTTATTAAAAATGAAATAAAAAAATAAGGAAGACAGAAAGGAAACTGTGTGGTTTCAGATATGTTCTTCTTCTTAACATTATTGCAATTATTTACTGCATTTAAGCAATTTTCAACACAACAGGATAATTGTTAAATTATTTAAAGGACCACAAAAATAAACAGGCTCTATATACATTAAGTACCAGTGTTGGGGAAAGTTACTTTTAAAAGTAATGCATTATAATACTGTGTTAATCTATGAAAAAGTAACTAATTGCATTACTTAGTTATTTTTTATGGAAAGTAATACATGTTGACATATGTTACTTTTGTCACCTGGGCTTGGCTTATTTGATATTGATAACAAAAAATAAACAAAAGTTACATTTTTGGCAATTGTAAAGGCCCTTTCACAGTAAAAGTGAAATTTTGAAAAAAATAACTCAGACCTTTTGTTGTAAATTTAAAAGTAATGCCTTACTTTACAAGTTAAAAAGTAATCTGATTACATAATGCATTACCCCAACACTTAAGTATGAATAAAACAATTTGTTAAGTATTATAATAGATTCTTATAGTTAACAGATATATAAAATAAAATCTAAATAAATTACACTACCAGTCAAAAGTTTTTGAACAGTAAGATTTTTAAAGAGGTCTCTTCTGCTCACCAAGCCTGGATTTATTTGATCCAAAGTACAGTTAAAACAGTACAATTTTGAAATATTTTTACTATTTAAATAACTTCTTTCTATTTGAATATATTTTAAAATGTAATTTATTCCTGCCATTTTAAAGCTGATTTTTTTAGCATAATTACTTCAGTCACATGATCCTTCAGAAATTATTCTAATATTGATTTGCGGCAAAAAAACAAAACAAAAACAAAACTAATTAATCATTATTATTATGTTGAAAACAGCAGAGTGGATTTTTTCAGGTTTATTTGATGAATAGAAAGTTTGGAAGAACAGCTTTTATCTGAAAGAGAAATCTTTTGTAAAATTGACACTAAAGACTGGAGTATAGATGCAAAAAATATAGGTTTGATCACAGGAATATATTCAAATAGAAAGCAGTCATTTTAAATAGTAAACATATTTCACAATATTAATGCTTTTGCTGTATTTTGGATGAAATAAATGCAGGTTTGGTGATCAGAAGAGATTCTTTTTAAAACATTAAAAATCTTACTGTTCAAATTGAAATAAAAGCAAGAAATAAAGAAATGTTAAGTATGAGTGTTACAATTTGTTAAATGTTAATTCAAATAATTACAGAAAAAAATAGCTAATAACATTTTTGTTAAGTTCTTTTACCATGGTCACCAAGTCCCCATATGACAGAGGTCAATCTCCAAGCTAAATAATCAAAATAGTTTTTCTTGCATCAACAAGAGGTGGACAATGTTTTTATAGCTCAAGACAGGAGGCGAAGTCTTTCCTTAAATGGACTGTTTATTGCAGTTGCCTTTAGATTCATAAGTATTTTGTTTGAGCAAAATGTCAAGCCAGTATAAGAGGTTGTTGTGCAGTTCATTCACAGTGTGAATTGGCCCCTATAAAAGATTAACCAGAGGACTCAGCTGCAGCCCATGCAGGGTTTCCAAAGGTTTGTTCACAAGCCCCATTTGCAGCGGCCTGATAAATAATATATGACATCACAGGCAGTTTCTGCAGCTTCCTGGCCTAATTGTGGTCAAACCTAGCCTAGAGTCTTATTGAACAGATCCGTCACAAATGCCAAGCACTGGACCAAACTAGGCTAGTCGGATATGAACGAGTGTCATCACATCTCAACATCGCAGACACTGGAGTCACACCAGACCAGAAAGGCTGTCTCGCAGTAGAGCTCTAACTCAGAGGACAGGCGGATGTCACTAAGAGTTTGGGAAGAAGAGGATTTGCTAATCTTTGGTCACATTTTCAAAGCCTTTAATATTCCGATCAAAACACATACATCCCAGACCCATCACATATTATAAATATTATTTATCAGAACAGAACAGTGTGTTTTGCTGTCTTAGAGAATACATAGTGCCTTTGGCAGGGACTGCTGACTTTTTTTGCCGTAAATTTGTGACTGTGGACCTAAATTAATCCCAGCTTTTGATATTTCATCAAGGACTTTGAAAGACATGACCTAATCTGAAATAGAGCCGCATAAAAATGTCAACGTGACATCTGCTCAGTCTGGGTAACTGATTAAAGGCACTGGAAATCATATTTAGGAACAGAGGTTTTGGAACTTACAAAAAGGGGTGTAAAAAAAGTAGAGAAACTGTACAAAAGGAAATTATGTCCAAATTTTACTCAAAAGCCAAAGTATCTAGTCAAACATTAATGTGCAAACGAAATAGTTAATTACAAGCTGATAAAATTATATCACAGGCTGATTGTATGTGTTAGCATGTGTGTTAGCTAGACATATGTGACCCTGGACCACAAAACCAGTCTTAAGTAGCACGGGTATATTTGTAGCAATAGCCAAAAATACATTGTATGGGTCAAAATTATCGATTTTTCTTTTATGCCAAAAATCATCAGCATATTAAGTAAAGATCATGCTCCATGAAGATATTTTGTAAATTTTCTACCATAAATATATAAAACTTGATTTTTGATTGGTAATATGTATTGCTAAGAACTTCATTTGGACAACTTTTGAGGCGATTTTCTCAATATTTAGATTTTTTTGCACCCTCAGATTCCAGGTTTTCAAATAGTTGTATCTCAGACAAACATTGTCCTATTTTAACAAACAATATATCAATGGAAAGCTTATTTACAGATAACGTAAGAATCTCAATTTCGACGAATTTACACTCATGACTGGTTTTGTGGTCCAGGGTCACATATTACCTTAAAATTCAATTTCATTTTACTTTTTATCATTGTACACTTAAAAAATGATTTGCTGCTATGAATAAACATTTTAAAAAAAATTGACATCTTGGCATTTCCCTCCAGCTATCTTGCCTGTTGGGTTTAAATTGCTTGTGCATTCCTTTGCAAACACATGTTCTTTCCTTTTTTACAAATTCAGGAATAAGTCAAAATCTATACTCTCATAATCAGCTGCAGGCCACAGGTGCTATAAATAAGAATTTAACCTGTATTTAACCTAGAATCAGACATATTTAAACACACTTGAGGTCAAAATTTTACATCCCCACTTCAGAATCTGCAAAATGTTAATTATTTTACCAAAATAATAGGGATCATTCAAAATGCATATTATTGTTTATTTAGTACTGACCTGAATAAGATATTTCACTTAAAATATATTTACATATTGTCATGATCTGGGCTGTGGGGCTTCCCTCAGCCACCTGAGGTCGCTGTTTTCCCTTCCCTGCACTGCACTTCCCTAAATTGTACACTCCTGTCTAGTCATTAGCACTGATTACACTCACATCTCAGCAATTCCAGCGTTACGGACGTGACATTCAAGGTCAAAACCTGAAATATAAATCCTCATAAATTTTATTCTTTACCAATATATTGAACCATCTCTTTATATTTTTGAAACCCCTTAAAATAGAGTCCAGACATCAGAAAAGTTTCAGTCTAAAACCCTGTTTTATATTTTAAATGAGGGAAATACACATACGTTACGGACGTGACAAAAAAAGACTCGAGTTTCTGGGAGACAACATATTTTGTAAAATTTCTGCGATTTACAGTGCACAAACCAGAAGTAACAATATCTGCCGAATTGACAAGGGTTGGCTATTTACAAAACCTAAAACATCAATTTTGTTTAAATTTTCGCTTTTATGTTTCAGAGGAAAAATCAGCGTTACGGACGTGACATCTCTCCGTTACGGACGTGACCGTTCTGAAAGCGGAATTTATCCGACTATGGAAATGCGTATAGAATGCTTTAAAAACTTTAACTGAGACGTCTAATAGTAACTTATAGTAAGTAATAAACATTCGTTTAGGCCATTATTTAACTAATTAATGTATACAAAAATGAGACATTTTAATGTTTTTATTAATAAACTAATGTTTTCTTGTGAGCTGCCAGATGAAATTCACAGTGCTGACTCGCATCTCCACAGGCCTATACTGGATGTGGCTTTAGAGAGAAATAAAGCCTTCATATTACATAAACGGAGAGTGTTTAATTTCGTTTTTAATTGGTTCGTTCGTCATATCTCTTGTAGCCTATGTGAGACAGGCTGAGTTCTGGCTCTTTTTTGAGAAACGCTCCAGCCAGAGACAGACCGAGATGGCAGAAAGCGCATCCTGTCTGTCTTTATTTGTAAAAAATAAAATAAAAAATACAAATAATAAAATTAAAAGCTTACGTTAAATCAGGTGCGAACTGAATGTTTCATTATCAGAAAAAATGCTTTATCAGAAAAAAAAGTGATCACGCATGCACCTCCCTGTCATGCATGCGCATTAGTTTTCAGCACAAACCCTTAAATATCAGTAATAAATGAGGTTAATGCTAGAGTGGGGATCCGCATTAAAATAAATTTTCACAAGTCTACACCCGAGACAAACGCAGTTATAACCTGCAAATTGAAGGATATATTTGACGTTTTAAAATGATCTAATTGACCGATGCCGTTCCAATTCGTTGATCATTAGTTGCTGTTAATCAAGATTACGCATATGTCGCAGGCTCGCAGCATAAACTTGTTTTAATAAATCGCTTATGCATTAAATAATAAAGATACAAAACAGGTTATTAAATATGCTGAATATATTTTGTACAAATATTTATAAAATGTGAAAGCCTAATCTTCATTTTGCATCTGCATAAAATAGTGAATTATTTTTAACATGCAATGATACAAAATAAAACCAAACAAGATTTGTAATGAAGAAAAGAATATTTAGACAAATATGAGTGTTGAAACCCCACAGCACATCTCTTGCTCACTCAGCAGCATGCTCGCAGAACACGCAAAATCTTGCTCTATGCATGAATGCAGCGCAGATAGCGACACAAGTTATTTGAAATACATAAAATGTTTAAATAAGATAATACTGACAATGGAAATTATATGACATTTCAAATAGTTTTGACGATTTTTTCCCTTTAGTCCGCCTGTGCATTTCTGCACAGTAAATGCAGTCCATCTCCGCGCTGTTTTTAGTTGAGAACGCAATTTCTGAAATTTTAGAATGAATTAATTTCTAAAATGTTATGATAGAAAAAAACTCAAACAGGTCACAGTATAATAGAAATACACAGGCTATCGATCATCAACTTGTGTGCTGGCCTGGTTCTACGGGGGTGCTTGAGGGTGCGAAATCAAACGAAATCAATAGCACCCTCAGTTAAAGCTGTAATAATGTCATTTTATTGCAGATTTAGATAACAATCCAGTGAGTAATCATTAAAAAAATAAATTATTTTTCTGCTGTAAGCATTAAAACAATGTCCTACCATATTGTAACGCATCAAAGCAGTCAATTAGAGCGTTGCATCCTCGGCCGACTAGCCCAACTTTTTTACACCTCTGGTTGCTGGGCTTCAGGCCAATTTTCACGTCAAAGTTCAGAGGCGGACGGGCACCGGTTTTATCTGTTTTAGGTTTCTCCTTATTTTAATATTTTAGACATCCATAAATTATGGTGAAGAAAAAAATGCCGCGCTGGTGGAAACAATAGGAGACTTCACTTTTGCTTTCACTTTCGAGACCGGGCACGGACTGCAGCGCAGCTGGAACAGATCCTCGCTCAAGCACACAATATGCTGAAAATTGCCACAAAGGTAAATAAATAACACTGAATGTGTCGGGCCGGAAAGAGTAAAGCTTATTTAAATTATATATTAATAAACTAGTGTATTCTGAGTCAGTGTAACAAAAATCCTTTTTGGACGCGCCTTTAAAGAGAAATTTATCTTTTCGGATTACATAATGAGAGAGTTTTTGTTTTCTATTTGTTTTATTTCGTTAAGTAATAATTTAAAACTATTTTATACGTTTTTTTTAAGTGCACACAAATAAAAGTACACCCTTTACAGTACCGAATGATGTATTAACCTACTCTTACCTTTGTGAGCAAAATTGACAGATCATTTTAAATTGCTTCCACTGAAAAAAATGCACTGGCGCCCATGTCCTGCGTCTTCAGCTTCCACTGCACAAACTATTGGATATGCGCCTAATACCGCACATTTATCTCTAGGTTTAACGTTTAAACTAACATTGTTTTATACTTGAACTATTTCATATCTATAGATTTTATGCAAATCGTGATGATTTGAGTAGGCAAACTGATCAAATTAACAGACTGCAGTCTACCGCTGGGCGCTGTTCCTTAAAAATAATAATAATAAAATAAAATAAAAACTTATATTTTACGAACAAAAATGCTCCAAACGTTTTTTTTCTAAATTAAGTTAATAAAAAAACGAAAGTATAATCAATTTGCCATTACATACAAAAATGAAGTATTTTGATTTTAAAATAGCAACGCGCGCCATCAGTGTCGCGCCCTAATGTCGACTATGATGGTATAATGTTAGAGCACCCTCATTAATTTATGAAGCACCCTCAGTGATTTAGTTCTGGAACCGGGCCTGCTTGTGTGCCAGTATGCATATGAATTAATATGAAGCATCTGTAAGAGTCACGTCCGTAACGGTCACGTCCGTAACGCATTATTATGGCTGATAAGAGCAAAGAATTGAGATGGGCTGTTGATCATAATAAGCATGGCCATAAGTTGGCTTTGTACAGAAAGTTTCAAGTTAATTGCATTAGTAATTACTAAATTAAATAAACTTAATCTTTAAAACGTTACGGACGTGACACAACGCTGAAGCGTCCTGACGTCATAAATCTAGCCCTTATAAATCCAAAAATCATAGCTGTTTCGACAAAGTGAGTTTATTTACTTTTCATACAGGCCTCCATCTTTCTACAAAATACTTACTGTTGACACAATTAAAAAATATTCAGTCTTTAATCTCTCATTTGAAACCATGAAATACAGTCGAATGAAAATGTAATTTTACAATAGGTGCACCCATCATACGTGGTGGAAAAACATAGCAATTTCCTTCAAATTTCTATTAAAGCACGTTGATGCAGCTAAATACAGACCTAAATGCACAACTTAAACAGGGTTTTGTTCTTTTTGTATAAACTTAATTTTTTCATGGTAAGGTTGACATTTGCGTGGAATTGCTCATCTGTCCACAATTATCTGGTCTATAAGAACACTCATTTCCCACTACTCATCCTGGCTGCATTGTCTCCTGTACTGTCTTCGTGTGTCTTCAAGTCTGTCTGTGTTCCCGGATCCTGTTCTTGACCGTGTTTCAGTTCTGTTTATTTTGTATTATATTCAAGTTGTGTTGTGCCGTGTTGGCCTTTTGGTTTTGATTTGTTTGTGTTCTTTTGTGTTTTGTTTAAATTAAAAATACTTCCCTGCATTTTGGACCCTGACCCCATCTTTCACGTGACAGAATGCAGCCAGCATCGATGGGTCCAGCGGGGAGTAACTTTTTTTTTCTTTCTGAGGAGGCGGCGTCTTTTGAGGCGGCGTCGGCCGCTCGGTTTGAGGAGGTTATCTACCGCCAACTGGCCGAGATGGAGGCCTGTAGGGCCGAGTCGGCGCGACGGCGTTCCCGCTTTGCGGTGGGGGCGGAGTGGCTCTTCCGTGGGAAGGCGGAAGTGTCCGTGGTCTCTGTTCCGGACGCGGCGGTGACCACTCTCTCTGTTCCGGACGCGGCGATGACCGCGCTCTCTGTTCCGGACGCGGCGGTGACCGCTCTCTCTGTTCCTGACGCGGCGGTGACCGCTCTGTTCCGGACGCGGCGGTGACCGCTCTCTCTGTTCCTGACGCGGCGGTGACCGCGCTCTCTGTTCCGGACGCGGCGGTGACCGCGCTCTCTGTTCCGGACGCGGCTGTGACCGCGCTCTCTGTTCCGGACGCGGCGGTGACCGCTCTCTCTGTTCCTGACGCGGCGGTGACCGCGCTCTCTGTTTCGGACGCGGCGGTGACCGCGCTCTCTGTTCCGGACGCGGCGGTGACCGCTCTCTCTGTTCCTGACGCGGCGGTGACCGCTCTCTCTGTTCCTGACGCGGCGGTGACCGCTCTCTCTGTTCCTGACGCGGCGGTGGCCGTTCTCTCTGTTCCTGACGCGGCGGTGACCGCTCTCTCTGTTCCTGACGCGGCGGTGACCGCTCTCTCTGTTCCTGACGCGGCGGTGACCGCTCTCTCTGTTCCTGACGCGGCGGTGACCGCTCTCTCTGTTCCGGACGCGGCGGTGACCGCGCTCTCTATTCCGGACGCGGCGGTCACCGCGCTCTCTGTTCCTGACGCGGCGGTGACCGCTCTCTCTGTTCCGGACGCGGCGGTGACCGCTCTCTCTGTTCCGGACGCGGCGGTGACCGCGCTCTCTGTTCCTGACGCGGCGGTGACCGCGCTCTCTGTTCCTGACGCGGCGGTGACCGCTCTCTCTGTTCCGGACGCGGCGGTGACCGCTCTCTCTGTTCCGGACGCGGCGGTGACCGCTCTCTCTGTTCCGGACGCGCCGGTGCCCGCTCTCTCTGTTCCTGACGCGCCGGTGACCGCGCTCTCTGTTCCGGACGCGCCGGTGACCGCTCTCTCTGTTCCTGACGCGCCGGTGACCGCGCTCTCTGTTCTGGACGCGCCGGTGAGCGCGCTCTCTGTTCCTGTTCCCCTGGCTGCAGGGCCAACTCGCATTCCTCTGGCTGCGGGGCCCGCAGACATTCCACTGGCGGCCAGGCCAGCTCTTGTTCCATTGGCGGTGAGGCCAGCTCACGTTCCACTGGCGGCGAGGTCAGCTCACGTTCCTCTGGCGGCAGTGTCCACTCACGTTCCTCCGCTGCACGGGCCTGGCCCGCCATCCCTCCCCCTGATGCACCTTCCACCGTTCCTCCTCCCTCCAGATTTTTTTGTTTTGTTTTGGGAACGTCTGGAAGCCGTTCCCTTGAGAGGGGGTACTGTCATGATCTGGGCTGTGGGGCTTCCCTCAGCCACCTGAGGTCGCTGTTTTCCCTTCCCTGCACTGCACTTCCCTAAATTGTACACTCCTGTCTAGTCATTAGCACTGATTACACTCACATCTGTCCACAATTATCTGGTCTATAAGAACACTCATTTCCCACTACTCATCCTGGCTGCATTGTCTCCTGTACTGTCTTCGTGTGTCTTCAAGTCTGTCTGTGTTCCCGGATCCTGTTCTTGACCGTGTTTCAGTTCTGTTTATTTTGTATTATATTCAAGTTGTGTTGTGCCGTGTTGGCCTTTTGGTTTTGATTTGTTTGTGTTCTTTTGTGTTTTGTTTAAATTAAAAATACTTCCCTGCATTTTGGACCCTGACCCCATCTTTCACGTGACACATATAGTCCACAAGAGAAACCCGCTGTTCTTCAGAAAAATCCTTAAGGGTTTCACAAATTCTTTGGTTTCCCAGCATTTTTGTGTATTTGAACCCTTTCAAACAATGACTTTCCATCTTTTGACACGGAGGACAACTGAGGGACTCATATGCAACTATTACAGAAGGTTTAAATGATCACTGATGCTCTAGAATGAAAAAAATATGCATTAAGAGCCAGGGGGTTCTGTTCAAAAGTTTTCACCCCTGCATGTTTTTTTTTCTTCTGGAGCATCAGTGAGCGTTTGAACCTTCTGTAATAGTTGCATATGAGTCCCTCAGTTGTCCTCAGTATAAAAAGTTGAATCTTGAAAATCATACAGTCATTGTTGGAAAGGGTTCAAATACACAAATATGCTGAAAAGCCAAATCATTTGTGAGACATGAAGAACAGCAGGGACAAACAAGGGACTATCTATCAATTATATTATAACAAAAAAACACAGCTGTGGATCATTCAAGTAAGAACACAGTATTAAGAATCACGGGGATGTAAACTTCATTTTTAAAAATTCAACTATTATTTTCTCTTGTGGACTATATGTAAACATCTTTTTACATGAAATATCTTTTTACAATTACATGCATTTTGTATGATCCCTCTTGTTTTGGTAAAATAATTAACATTTTGCAGATTCTGAAAGGGGGGTGTAAACTTTTGACCCTAATACTATGTACTTTTTACTCCTTACAGTTTCATTTATACAAAGTATAATTTTCAGTATATAAAATTATATATATTTATTTATATATTTTATAACTATTCAGCTTCAATAGTACTGACTGACAAAATAATACTTCAGTATTACACAGAATCACCCAAGTGCTTTAACCCCTGCTGCAAGAAATTGAAAGAAACCTGAAATTAGACCACTGACCTAGTGACTGCTTTATTACATTCTGTTTTGCAAATAGTTTTCCCTTGTACCTTTCATACATTGCTGTTATGACCTTGTCAAATGCTTGTAAGTCGTAAAAATCTACTTGTTTTCTTCTTGTGGCCTTGTCGGGGTGATTCTTATTTGAATTGACAAGACTGAGAGTAGTTTGCGTTCAGCAAACAAAATTTCCCTTTTTTGACTTTTCATCTTGCAATGATGAAAAGTAGTGAATAAATAAATTTTCAATAAAGTCTCTGATGTAGTGATTCACATTAACAGTGTTATATTTCAGAGTCAAGAAAATGCTTCTTGACTTTTTATTTCAAATTTCTAAGAAAACGGTGCACATTCTGTGTGCTCAAGTACCATAATTATAGAAAGCAACTGATTGCCATGTTGCTAAAAGATATTTTCCTTTTTTCCCCATTTATTGGTTAGTTTAAGTAAAAACACTTAACCATAAATAACATTTTATTTGTATTCATTTCATTTCACTATCAATTATCAGATGAAAAAAAATGGCTTACCTTAAAGTGTAAAGTATTTTCCCATCATTCCATATTCTGAGGAGCTGATTTGGTGTAGTAATCCAATGTGCATCTGCATTCTTGGAATTTCTAAAGATGGTGTCTGGTAGCCAAATGAGTCCAACCATATTACTGTTCAAAGTCAATATTTTCATAGTGCTGTTATATCTGAGCCGGCTGTCTGTCCACGTCTGCGCAAAAATAATGTCAATCTGGTATTCCTGTGGGAGAAAAAAAAGTCATGTATTAATAAAAATGAATAACATATTAACTAAATAATACGTTATAGCTACAATAGTGGTCACTTCTGAACCATAAATGCCCGTGTATCAGGGTCAGAAATTAACAAGGGCTAGTGGCAAAATTGCCACCAAAATTAACAAAAATGCCATAAAAAGGGGGTGGGGGGATGCCCCAGCACAATTTAACAATGCATTACAGCTAATTTTTGCATAACTTGCGCTAGACTAGACATCATGGACCGACATGTTTGTCTATAAAGCCAGATATGTGATGTGCCCAAAATGCAGACACAAAACAAAAATAATTGCTCTCACAAATGTAAAAAATGCCCCTGGAAACCATTTCCAGGGGGCAAATATTGCTCCTTAATAAAAAAGTTAATTTCTGACCCTGCTGTGTATCTATTATTGTTGATTGCTATTTAATATAAAACCCATACTAATAAATCCTGGACTTAATGGTCTTCTTTAGCACTCTTAACACAATCCCGCTGTGATTTTTTCCTAAACAGCTTCGATGAGTGGAAACACAGAGCCTTACAGCAGCAGCCACAATTCATAGAATCAGCTCTTAAATTAATGCCAGAATTATTCAGTATTCAGTGATGGAGCGTCGCTGATCCCACTGCGGTTTGGATGGAGGTCAAAGTCAGCTTTGAGATACTTTAACAAGGATTATGAGGTTCTGGCATTGTAGAAGCTGGCAGCAGGAGCCACAGGAATTGAATGTGGGGAGAGACACATAATCACACCTCATGGTCCACAAACTTTCAGGGATTTCTTTGGCTTTATAAGTCATCCTAGCAGCTGTACAGATCCCCCCAAAGTTTGCTGGATACTTGCATACGTGATTACATCTTCCATCTGACCCATGCAACCTGTGAGGAAAAATGCGTATGATTTAAAGCCATCTGATATATTTTTAGTAGTGTGTTTTGGGAGCAGGAGGTCTTGATTTACTGTACAGGAGACATTTAGAGGACGGATCCTTTTAACACAGCTAAAAGGGACGAAGCAACAACAATTAAACCAAAAGCGAGCGAGGCCAGAGTTTGCTGTAAGCTCAACAGCTGTTTCATAAATGCTCTTTGCCCTTACAGTCTGAATTAGCCTGCAAAAAGGGGTAATTTTGAAATCAGATCATACCATTATTACATTAATTATGGTACATTGAATCTTATGCTTGAAAAAAAAATAAAATGAATAAAAATCCCTGGAGATAATTTTTTCGTTTTTTACTGTCAGAGCGATTGCTCATAATGGGGGTTCACCTAATGGAGAATATGCATTTAATATGCAGTCTAACTGAATGTTATTTAGATGTAAATGTTTCCTGGGTTATATACAGGTAAATATAACCATAACGCAGAATTTCTGAATACAGAAGTTTGACAGGGTCTCTGAGGTGTAAGAGTCACAGCATCTGAAATGGTGCATAAATAGCTCAGAATCAATTTCCATTTCAAACATTTGCCACGATTAGAACGATTCTGTGGGAGCAGTCCAATCAAAATATGTGCCTATGCATCAGTGTGCGTATGTGAAAAAGACCCATCTTCTTTGGAGTGATTTGAGGTAGGAAGACTAATGGCCTCATTATCTATTCCAGCTTTGATGTCTGAATCCAGCCCTATAAACGTCCAGCTAATTTACTCCAGCCGTTTCAACCGGCCAGCCTTGAAGTGCACTGACCCCACAAAAGTCTGCACAAACCGCCACACAGAGCTGATCAATGTGGCCTGCGCTAACTCAGTAAATGATCCATGAGCAAGATAAATGTGGGCATCTGTGCGCTACATGACAAAGACTTCCTTAAAATGTCACTGTATACTAAACTCAAAGTAATGACTTTATACTTGTTAGAATACATTCAAAAAGAGCTCTGAATGTCTTAATGCTTTCAAACAGAGATCAGAAGACCCCCAAGGGGTCAAAAGATGGTGCTTAACAGAAAAAAAAACAGTTTCCTTTCCACACAGAAAGTACTCTCATAGCTTCATAACATTACGGTTGAAACACTAATGTAACATAGACTATTTTTACAATGTCCTTACTACCTTTCAGGTCCTAGGACGTTTCAGCATTGCTGTCCATGAAGGGTCAGAAAGCTGTCGGATTTCATCAAAAATATCTTAATTTGCATTCCGAAGATGAACAAAAGTCTTACAGGTTTGATACGTCTTGAGGGAAAGTAATTAATGACAGATTTTTCATTTTTGGGTGAACTAAGCCTTTAATATTTGATGCACTGCAAAAAAAATTGCTTTTCTTACTTAGATATTTTGTCTTGGAACCGGGACGTTACATATGGGAACTCACTTGAGAGACCAATCATCTCTGAGCCTTATTCAAAAGGCCAATGAAAATTGGCGAGTGGTTTTTGCATGCCAAGCCACGCCCCCGTACATACGGGTATATAAGATGGCGGCGTGCAACCACTCATTCAGGTTTTTGCTGAGGAGCCGGATCGAGCCGGCGTCAGCGTGACGTCAGGCCGTGGCAGGGGATGTAACGTCTCTGTTCCCTCCTTCAGGGAACGAGGGTTACCTACGTAACCTAGACGTTCCCCTTCAGTTGTTTCACTACAACGTTACATATGGGAACAGACCCATGGAACAGGCCACGAGCCGGACGCCGCGTTACGCACAACCCACATGCTGACAGGCGGACGTGTCAACAGATGGACATTGCAACGTAACCTTCCCAACGCCCTGAGGACCGGTAGGGGGGGCCCCACAGGGATGCCAGATGTACTGAAGCAGAGGTTGGGGGGGCAGAGCACGTGAGATCTTAACATGTGGAATAAAGGTAATTCAATATATCTATAACTTGAGGGATATACGAGGGAAACAGAGGCCTCAGGCTGACCACTGGAAAAATACTGAGACATGTTGCCACAACCTGCGGGGCGAAGGAGACCCGGCAGGAGCACAGTCAGGAACTACTCCGCATCTAGGCCTGACTGCGGGGCATGGAGGACCCAGAGTTCGCTGAAGGGAACATACTGGAATAGCGCACAGATCCTGTAGGAATGGCGCAGCAAGCCGACACCAGCCGTTCTCCCGCTCAGCTGATGTCTAAGTTAAGACACGGGAGGACACGGCCTCTATGCGAAGGTTGTAGAACCTGGCGAAGGTATTAGGTGTCGCCCAGCCCGCAGCTCTACAGATATCTGCTAGTGAGGCACCATGAGCCAACGCATAGGAAGAGGCAACACTCCGAGTGGAGTGGGCACGGACACCTAAGGGGCATGGCTCTCCCTGATATAAGTATGACAGGGAGACGGCATCAACCACCCAATGAGCCAACCTCTGTTTGGAGACAGCATTCCCTTTCTGCTGACCTCCAAAGCAGACAAAGAGCTGCTCGGTGCGTCTGAAGTGCCGAGTGCGGTCCACGTATATGCGTAGGGCGCGAACTGGACACAGCAGCGCAGAAGCTGGGTCTGCCTCCTCCAAGGGCAGAGCTTGCAGGTTCACCACCTGATCGCAGAAAGGCGTGGTGGAAACCTTGGGCACATAACCGGGCCGGGGTCTCAGGATGACGTGAGAATCGCCGGGCCCGAACTCCAGGCACGTTTTGTCGAAAGAGAAAGCTTGTAGGTCCCCTACCCTCTTAATGGAGGCCAGAGCAATCAGGAGCGCTGTCTTTAGTGACAGAAATTTAAGCTCAACTGATGCAAGAGGCTCAAATGGGGCTTCCCGTAGGCCCTGAAGGGCGACGGAGAGATCCCAAGAAGGTACGAGGTGCGGTCTGGGAGGATTAATCCTTCTCGCACCTCTCAGGAACCTCACGATGAGTTGGTGCTTACCTAGAGATGTTCCATCTACTGCATCGTGATACGCTGCTATGGCAGCAACGAGTGATGGTTTCTATCACGGCCTGTGGAAGGCCGGTGAGGTCTGACGCGTCCTGTCCAGGAGCCAGACGTGCAGGTTCCAAAGGTCGGGGCGCGAGTGCCAAATTGTGCCCATCCCCTGAGAGAGAAGGTCTTTCCTCAAGGGGATCTTCCAGGGAGGGGCTGCCGCGAGGGAAATGAGTTCTGGAAACCAGGTCCGGGTGGGCCAATGTGGCGCAACCAACAGAACCTGCTCCTCGTGGGCCGGGTCGGGCCGATATTTCCTGCCACTATCTTCGGGCCGGGCCGGGCTGGGCGGGGCCATGATCAAGCATTTGTGTGTGTGTGTGTGTTTTTTTTTTTAAATCATTACTTAATTAGCCTAATTGGGTGGAGAGCTATGACATAATTATAAATATTATACGAATATTTTAGCAAAGTCGGCCTGAGCAACACGTGTAGGTCTACAAAGTTGCGCAATTTGCAATCATGCGCAGCAACGCTCTAGCTCCCGTGACAGCGTCTCCTCCACTGGCACACATAACACCGGGCCAGCTGTGCTGTATTGTGTATGTGTATAGCTTAAGTGCAACATGGAGCTTGAAGACGTACAGAAAAAAAATTAAAACGGGGGAATTAACTTTGAGCAAGTTTGGAGGAAAGTCGGAGGTATGGAAACATTTTCAACAAGTCGCGGGCAGTGACAACATATGTGTCGATCCATTCTGAATAAACAAACAATGCAGTTTGCATGCTTCGTCCTTGTTGCATTTTTCATTAAGATGAATCTAAACTAATTTCTGTAGTTCAAACAACTTAGAATTGTAGTTGAGAACTTCTGTTATAACGGCTCACGTATTAAATAGTCGGGTTTAAATAATTAAAGTTAATGTGTCGGACCGGGTCGGGCTCGGACACAAGGTGCACGGACTCGGGTAGGATCGGTTTTCATTTTTTGGGCCCGATCTAAGCTCTAGTTTGCCGTGAGAGCTGATCGGCTGCACGGTTGAGTTCCCCGAGTATGTGAATGGCACATAGCGATTTCAGCCACGTTTGACTCCAAAGGAGCAGACGGCGGGCGAGTTGTGACATGCGACGGGAACGGAGACCGCCCTCGTGATTGATGTAAGCCACAGTCGCAGTGCTGTCAGGTGCGGACAAGCACGTGCTTCTGACGCAACATCGGTCGGAAGCGACGAAGGGCCAGAAGCACAGCCAACAACTCGAGGCAATTGATATGCCACTGCAGTCGAGGTCCTGTCCAGGAGCCCGATGCTGCTTGCCCGTTGCATACAGCACCCCAACCCGTGGTGGAGGCATCCGTGTAAACCACGACATGCCTGGACACCTGTCCTAGAGGCACTCTGGCCCATAGGAAGGCAGGGTCTGACCACGGGCTGAATAGGTGGCGACACTGCAGGGAAACGCCAATCCGGAGTGTGTCACGGTGCCATGCCCGTCTCGGGACTCGGTCGTGTAACCAGCGCTGAAGTGGTCTCATATGAAGCAAGCCCAGCGGCGTAACCGCGGCTGCAGCTGCCATATGCCCCAGGAGCCTCTGAAATGTTTTGAGAGGAACCACTGTCTTGTGTCTGAATAATTCCAGACACTTCAGCACTGACTGCGTGCGCTCGTTGGCGAGGCGGGCTGTCTTGTTGACCGAGTCCAGCTCCACACCGAGGAAAGAGATCCTCTGCACTGGGGAGAGTTTGCTCTTTTCTCGGTTGACCTGAAGGCCCAGATGGCTGAGGTGCTGAAGCACAAGGTCCCTCTGTTCGCACAACGCATCTCGCGAGTGGGCTATGAAAAGCCAGTCGTCGAGATAGTTGAGGATACGAAAGCCTGTCTGCCAAAGAGGGGACAGGGCTGCCTCCGCGACCTTGGCGAAGACGCAGGGAGAGAGGGACAGGCCAAATGGGAGCACTTTGTACTGATACGCTCGACCCTCGAAAGCAAACCGAAGAAAGGGTCTGTGTCGAGGAAGAATCGAGATGTGAAAGGTCCTTCAGGTCGATGGCTGCAAACCAATCCTGGGGACGGATGCATGTTAGCATACGTTTCGTCGTGAGCATCTTGAACCGCAGCCTGAGAAGGGACCGATTCAAGACTCTGAGGTCCAGGATGGGTCTTAGCCCACCGCTCTTTTAGGGCACGATGAAGTAGGGACTGTAAAACCCTGACCCTGACCAGAAGGATAAACGTCCTGGAGAAAAGTCTGGCTGCGTAGAGCAGCGCTTACCTTCTTCCCCGGTTCCCGCGCTGGCGACATGGTGGGGCTCCGAGTACAATTCCAAGGAAGCGAAGTGCTGCTCTGGAAGGGAGCTCGGGGCCGGAACCCAGGAGGTGAGAAAATTGGCTCTTTTTGTGATTTTGTGGGTACCAGCGATGTTACATGAGTGCACAGTGACTCCCGGCCCTCCACCGGGAGCGGGAACGCAGATGTAGTCGTTCCCAGAAGAGCGATCTTCTCCACCTCCGGGTCAGGGACGCTTCATAGCTCGTCTGCGGGTGTTCTTAGCCGGTCCCTGGGTCACGGGCGGCGTCCCTCTCCCACGGGAAGCTCGACGGAGCTGGTGTTTTAGGAGCCGCGGGGGGGCGCCCTCGGCGACGGGCAGGCGGAGGCGGGGGGCCAGGCGGCAGGATGGTGGCTTCGCAGCGGGGCAAGATGTGTTTTATGGCCTCCGTCTGCTTCTGGACCGTCGAGAACTGCTGGGCGAAGTCCTCAACGGTGTCGCCGAATAGGCCACCCTGGGAGATGGGAGCGTCGAGAAAGCGTGCTTTGTCGGTGTCTGCCATCTGGCCCAGGGTCAGCCATAGGTGTCGCTCCTGGACCACCATGGTGGACATCACCTGGCCAAGGGAACGCGCCGTGACCTTCGTCGCCCGTAGCCCCTTGGTCAGGACCACTCTCGTGCAGGTGTTTAAGCGCTTGGGCCTGATAAACTTGGAGGGTGGCGATAGCATGCAGGGCGGTGGCAGCCTGGCCAGTAGCATGGTAGGCGCGGTCTGCCAGGGTGGAAGAAAGTTTGCACGCCCTGGAGGGGAGATGTGGACGGTCCCGCCAGGTGGCAGCGCCCCACGGGCATAAGTGCACCGCAACGGCGCGCTCGACCTGTGGAACCGCCACATAGCCCCGGGCTGCCCCGCCGTCGAGAGTGCACCTCCGGGAAGAATAGCACCGGGGGAGAGTGTGGCGGTGCCGTCGGTGCCCTCCCCAGGAACCAGTCGTCCAGCCTCGAGGGATCGGCCGGAGGCTCTTTGGGGACCTCAAGGCCGATACCCCTGGCGGCTCGGAGGAGCATAGCCGAAAGTTCGGCGTCGGCCTCCGACGGGGTAGCGACCGCGGAGGGGCGCTGCACCGCCGGGGCATCCGCCTCACCGTCCGACTCTCCCTCTGACGCTGCGATGGACATCTCATCCTCTGCTGGAGCACCGAAGGAGACGCTCAGCCCGGCGGGCGGGGAAGCGTACTGCTGCGGGAACTCGACGGGGCCACGCTGAGATACAGAAGACCGCGGGGCTTTCTGGGCCGGCAGTACATTCTGTACAGTAACTTGAATGTCCCCCCCGCGTCTCACTGCGGCAGCCGAAAAGCATTGACGGCTCAACGACTTACCGTGGGAGGAAGGCGGGGGGAGCCGGCTCGCGAACGAGCGGCGGGACTTCAACGTGGACATCGACATGCGCTCGCAATGTGGGCATGAACCATCCGTGAACGCCGCCTCAGCGTGCTCAAAGCCTAAACACGTGAGGCAGAGTTCATGTCCGTCCGCTGAGGTGAGGAAACTACCGCACGGCCGGAAAGCCATTCTGAAAAGAACGTCTTAACAGCCGTGAGAAATTCGCTCTTTTGTGATCCTGGTTTGCCGAGGGAGGAGCCGCGGGGCGGCTGTGCACTCGTCGGGGCTGCTCGCTTGTTGCAAATGCAGTTAGAACAGCAGCCCGCAGGATCATGCCGGCAGCTGCCAAACAATGCTCTTAGATCACGCTTTTAGTGGTTTGGCAGCACGCCAGCGGAGAGCGAGCGTGAACTCTAGAAGAACTCTTTCTCGTATTAGAATCTTGAATGCTGAAGGCTCGAACATGAAGGCTCTGAAGCAAAAATCTGAATGAGTGGTTGCACGCCGCCATCTTATATACCCGTATGTACGGGGGCGTGGCTTGGCATGCAAATACCACTCACCAATTTTCATTGGCCTTTTGAATAAGGCTCAGAGATGATTGGTCTCTCAAGCGAGTTCCCATATGTAACGTCGTAGTGAAACGACTGAAGGGGAACTAAAAATTCTTAAATCAAGAAGGATTTTCTAGACAAGTAAAAATTATTTTCTTGTTTTCAGAAAAAACAAGTCAAAATTAAGTGAGTTTTTGCTTAGAACAAGCAAAATAATCTGCCAATGGGGTAAGCAAAAAAAATCTTATTTCAAACAGAAAACAAGATTATTTTTCTTACCCCACTGGCAGATTATTTTGCTTGTTTCAAGCAAAAATGCATTTAATTTTGACTCATTTTTTTTCTGAAAACAAGAAAATAATTTTTTACTAATCTAGAAAATCCTTCCTGATTTAAGAATTTTTAGATATTTTAGCTGGAAACAAGACAAAAAAAATCTAAGTAAGAAAAGCATTTTTTGCAGTGTTTAATATTGTATTACACTTCATTCCACTGTTTTAAAGGAAATAGTCATGAGATTATTACTGCATTCTGTTAAGAGACATTTCTTATTTCTCGGTACATGCAATGTGCATACTTTAAAGAAGAGTTTATATTTGTACTAGTGGTGGGCATAGATTATTTTTTTTAATCTAGATTAATCTCACTGTAATCTTGGAATCTAGATTAATCTAGATTAAAATGGCTAATTTGAATTCTGCCGAAGGCATTCAGAATATGTGTGCTACCCAAATAATGACTAAAAGTAAGTCTTTGAGAACGGGTTTCTCAAGCCAGGTGGTGGATAAGACCAGGGGCTCATCTCCTGTTTCCAAAAGGCATCACAAACTTCTTGACAATTGCATTTACAACACAATTAACTATACAAACTTGTGTAACCAACTATTCCTACACTGCATGTACTTCTGCGTAAAAGGCAGCGCGACGTGCACGTTGCAGTTAAATACACAGACGCGCACGGGCATGGATATCTGCGTGCATAGTCTTCTGTTAAACTGTGTTGCTTTTAGAAGCGTCAGTTCAGTTGTTGCATATAGTTTAATGTCTTTATTTCGGGATTATCAAAGTAAATTATAACTCACGCACGTGCCCCTGTAAAAAGGGTCTAGCAACTCCCCTGCCCTGAAGCAAACCCGGCGGCTTTATAGCTGCATCCATGTTAGCACGTCTCGTTTGATGTGGTAATTTCACAGTAGGCATACACACAGGTTCGAAGACTCGTTCTCGCCCCCTACAGTGCAATTCGGCTAGGTATACATCCGCGCTAAAATATCAAGGTGAAAGTCATCATAGCTTGCGTAGTATAGACAGAGCTCCCAACCCAACTTTGAGAATAGATTAACGGCCCACCACTAATTTGTACTGTATCTTTCTGGAGAGTTTCCTAACGCGTTTGTTGCCTTCAGCTTGCTCACTGGGGGATGTAAGGCAATATTCTCTGTAAAGCTGCTTTGGAACAGTATTTATTGTGAAAAGCGCTATAAAATTATTCTCTTCGGTATATAATCTAACATTGCTCTAACAGTTGGTCGGAAAAAAAAAAGATACACTGCCAACTTAATACATACTTAATTGTTTTGGCTTTAGGACAATGTCAGGACAGACAATTATTTTATTTTACAAACACAACATGTGTTTTAATTAACACAACTACTATTCCGCACATAGTTCATGTAAATGCATTTGCATAGGACAATATGAGTCTATATTGCATTCTATTTTATGAATGGGCTGGATTATCATATTTAGGGGCCCTTGACATCAAAATCTTTGTCTTAGCGGCTCTAAACTGATTGTCCCACTTCATAATTAATGATGCTTGTCACCCTCCAACCCCACGTATCTGTGCCAACCTGACAGTCATTTGACCTTTTGCTATCTCTCCCCAAAGGTGGGTCTCTTCATTATATATACCAGTCTCATTTATCACAAGTCAGTGGGCATGAGAGCCGTCAGGCCATAATTGTGACCTTTTGTTCTAGAAGCCAAAAGGAGTTCAGAGGTAGGCGGAAAAGAACATCACTTCAGGTCTAATCGCCGTCCAAGTGAAAATGTGTTGAGCGTCAGAATAAACAGAACTAATGTGTGGTGATTCTATTACATCTGAACAAAACCTTTGCACAGATGGTAAACAATAGAGAGTCTGTTTGTTCAAAGATGCCTAAAGTCAAACTGTTGCCATTTTATAAGCCACAAAGTAAAATTAAGCATTAACTTTGCTCTTTTGAAAAGAATAATTATGAATGATCCCATATAACCAAATGAGTGCAAACATTTTCTTGTTGTTTGAGAGTTCCAGACTGTCACAGTCTGTGTGCTGCTAGACAATCTGTTATATTAATTAGGTTTTGGAGTGCTGCTTCAAAGCTGCGGGCAAGCATCAAACGCTGGAAGAAAAAAAAAAAACCCTGAATGTTTTACAGTATTGAGTGTGCACTCTAAATCACAAAGCTGATGCCGATGCTGGAGAGATTCACTGAAGAAGCTCTACTGGTGTGATAAACAAGGTATTGCATCGCCAAAACATTAGTAAACATGACACACAATAAAAGTAGAATGCAAAGTTATCGTACTATGTTGTATATAAGTGTGTAAACATGTTGCAGAATGGATGGTGGACTGTGGCAACAGGTTTGTTTGTGTCCCACCAGACATCTTTAACGCAAGGCAAGCCCTCACATACCTTACTAGGTCGCACATTTACACAGCAGGTTTGGCAGTTTGTGGGTTTCCACTGAAATAATTTTGTTAATAACAGTCTGCCATAGTTTGATTCCACCAGACTTGTTTTTGTCTGGATAATCCGTAGGGACGGCTGTGGAAATGGTAATGTGTGGAGAATGCATATAAAATCAAGGTTCCTGCTTTGTGGTACACTGCAATGGGAAGACTTATTTAATGAATAAGAAATGAAACAACTAATTCTCCCTATCCTTAGAGGTCCTGACAGACACATTTATGTCAGTGATTGTATGCCAACACATTCATTAGCTGCTGGCTTTGTTGTAGGGGTTGATTCAAAGGATAATAACTATTGTGTACAATTGCATTTCAGTAGGAACAATGGCGATTGCTATAGATCTGCTATTGCAGTGTGCTATTATTATTTGCGTTGAAAGATTAGTTCACTGCTGAATTAAAATTTCCTGATAATTTACTCACCCAATGTCTGTCTTTCTTCCGTCAAAAAGAAACTAAATTTTTAAGGAAAACATTCCAGGTTTTTTTTACTATATAGTGGGGATCAAATTTCCTTTAATGCAGACTCTACACAATCCCAGCTGAGGAATAAAGGTCTAGTGAAACAATCAACCATTTTGTAAAAATAAATTACATATCTTTCACCCACAAATGCTCATCTTGCACTAGCTCTGCAATTATGCATTGCATAATCACATTGGAAAGGTCATGCACGGTTAGTTCTTTGTCTGTGTACTTCAGTTAAAAAAGGTAGGTGAAAAAATCCATCTAATTTTCTCCTCCAACATTCAAAATCATCTCACGTAATTGTTTTAGCTTTTTTATTTGTAAAGGGCATTTGACTGTCTTTACACATTCACTTTGTAAACACTGGGTTGGTGCTTCACGAGTGACAAGCATTTGTGGTTAAAAAGTATATATTTTTTTTTATTTTTTTTAGAAAATGACTGATCGTTTCGCTAGATAATACCATTAAACCTCGGCTGGGATCATGTAGAGCCCTTTAAAGCTGCACTGAAGCTGTAATTTGGACATTCAACCCTCTGATCCCCATTAAAATCCACTATACAAAGAAAAATCCTGGAACATTTTCCTCAAATTTCCTTAATTTCTTTTCTAATTTAGATTCTGAAGTGTACTAATCTTTTAAATGTCAATGCAAAATGTAACAATTCATCAAAACTTATACTTTGTGTTTCACAAAACAAATAACAATAACAGCAAATGTGGTTAGGAATGACATGAGGTTGAGAAAATAATAGCAGAATTTTCATTTTTGGGTGAACTCTTCTTTTAAGTGGGCATCTGAATTGCTTCATTTTTATGGTAGTCCCATAAGGTTCAATCATTTTTATCAGAAATGACCACAGTTTACATCAGTATTGTTAACTGTTACCTAAAATACATAACCCTGGCATTGTCAGCTCTCAAAGAACATATAATCTGAAAGCTTCATTCAAACATATTCTCTGAAAGTATTTCAGAGTGGAAATATTTTCAGATGTAATTTCTGAAGGACTAGTAGGAATATCATTCATTACAGTAAATTGTCTGGCCCAGGCTCTTGTGAGTAAGGAATCATTTTCTGCTCCGGTTCCTGTCGTGTCCACAAATGACCTGCATACAGATTAGTGATTTCCCTGGGTCTCTCAGCTGTTGAGATCAGAATGAGTGAGTTAATTCCACCACACCTGACAGGCACATCACGCCATTTGTGGTAATGACATCTCCCTGCTCCGCTGTCCCACACACACATGCACTTTCACCTTTGATTTGTGTGTGAGAGCCACAAAGTATCAGATTCATCAGGCCCCTTCTCCTCCCATAGCTCTAATTAAATTCCTTGTGCCATTTATCATCTGAGAAAGAGAATATATAAATAAAGGCCTGTTGAAGAATGATAAAACAGGCCAAGGCAGAGTTATGCAAGCTCTGGAACGCTCATGTCCAGAGGGATGGTATGGAGTGGCATTAAATGAATATGGCATTTAGCCATGACACGACCACAGGGGAACGGCCTGCAGGAAGTACACTTTGGAGAGTCCAGGTCTGAGGTGGTCCAAAAGTATTGCTTGGAAGCACAGAAAAAAAGTTTATTCTTTGGTGCCAACTGCTAACAAAACCAAAAAGTGTATTTAATTATTAAATGAATTACATTAATCAACAAATGAGCCTAATATAAAATCAAATGGGTCACACAAACACCATCTGGACCCAAAAAGCACTTGTGTATTTATCCATTTTATTGCACAATCCTGTATATTTGCTGTGTTCTCTAATGAAAAGTCTTTGCAATTACTTCATGTTCCAAATTCCACATACTAATTCCACAAAATATCCAATGTTTTACATGCGCTCAGCATTGAATGAAGCTTGTTCACACACTGCAGAGATCAGTGTTCTGTGTTGTACTGAGACATTGCATTATCTTCATGCAGATCTAAAAAAAGAAATGAGTTTCAATAGAATAATCTCGATTCAAAGCAAACTCTGTAAAGACCGAACATGATTGGCATTTATCGACTATGATAACAAGCTGTTATGAAGGAATACTCTTCTTTCAGAAAGGAAGAATAAAGAATAGATTCTCAAAGCACAAACTCTGAAAGGAATTGTACTTTTGTACTGCAGTTTCCCAATTTAATTAAATATACATTTTATGCACCCAATTACACAAACGTTTCCTAGTGTTATTGTGAGCACAGCTTCAGTGAGTTCCTTTATGTTCCTAAAGATGCAATTATGCGAGATGTGTCCGTTTTTTTTTTCTACCAGTATATATGGTATTGTATGGTATTTCAGACATAGAAATATAGAAAGTATTACTAACATTTAGCTCATCTTAACAGTGCAAACTTAATACAAAGTAAATTAGACAAATTCCATTACAAACAGAACAAAGACATTTGTATTCATTTATTCAGCAAATTCTGTACCCGAGAAATGAGTTAAGGAAATAACAATGTATTCTCTGGAGGCTTGAGTAAACTCTTTAGATTAGTCAGTGGAAAAGTTTTGCTTCCAACTGAGCTGCAGATCTGTGCTACGTCTCCTGAGGACACCATGGGCTCCGAGGAACCGAATTTATATTACAGAGTCAACAAACCTGTAAAGTGGTAACTTTAAACCACTGAAAACCAGTGCTAATATAATATGTAACATTTCCTCATAATGTTGACAGCATCAGCAACTCAGGTGTGGATTACAATGCACAACAGTTTTTGTTAAGGTGTTGCGTTTGTTAGTTTGACTACACATGCTTTTAAAATAATTGTGTTGGATTAGTGTTATAGTGTGCCTTTCGTCTCTATTTGTGGATAATAACTGCCACAACCATTTATATCATGCGGAGTCCCTCAAAGATGTTATCCTCTTGAAGAAAAACAGATACTTTTCATCCTCTCGAGACAATGCTAATTAACACTTAGCATCCCCTATGGCCTAATAATGGAGCTTGCTGTTTGCGTCCTCATTGAAACTCTGAGAATTTACCTCCCGGTGAAAGTGTCTAGTTAAAGAAATGTCTGTGAACTGTTCTATATTAGATTTTTATCCAATTAAAAGAAAGTAGGATGACCTTGTGAACATTCTGAATTTCACAAACAAGCCTGTTTTGCTGTGGTCATGTTTTAAAAGGATAATTCACCCAACAATGAAAGTCCTGTTATTGTTAGCTCACTCTCATATAAAACCTTTACAATGAATTGGGGACTGGAGCTTTCAAGCTTCAAGAAGATGGTAAAACCACAATACAAGAACTATAAAAGTGGTCCAAATGACTCATCCAGTAAGTTCTACTAGTCAAAGGAACATACAGTCAGAATTTGTCTGATCTGTCTGATTTGTGAATAAATCATTTAGATTAGTTTTGTGAACTTAATTCATTGAAAAGATTAAATTCAAAAGAACAATTAGTTCATGAATCAGACATTGCTACTTTTTAACTTTTTTTTTTTGGTCTTTTTGTCACACAAAGCTATTGTACGGCTTCAAAAGACTTTGAATATCGCACATGAGTCAAAATAACCACTTTTATGGAGCTTTTTGTGCCTTTTTGGAGCTTCAAAGCCCCAGTCCTCATTCACTTTGATTATATTGATTTGTGCCCAGGATATTCTTCAAAAATCACATGAGGATGAGTAAATAATGTCAGGACTTTCATTTTTGGGTGAATTATAGCTTTACATAAGACTCGGAGTAGACACAAAGTAGTTGTGAACAGCGCTCCAAAAGAAAGGCAGTTTCTCTAGGAATTCCCTCTTGGAGAAAACTCCTCATGTACTTTCCAGTGAAGCGAAAAAGTGCTTACACTGCTTTTTACTCCATTTCATTCTTCACCCCTCCCTCTGTCCTCCATATACACTCCTCTCATTCCACTCCCTTCCCCTCAGCTTCTCCTCGCTCTTGCACACGCTCATTCACATTCTCCACGTCGCTTTCTCCTCTGTCCGTACCCATCTCAAGCACTCACCTTTCCACCTCTTCGTTCCTCCCTCTCTTTCTCCCTCCACCCCTCTCTTCATTCCATCATTTCATCCCTCACCATCTAACTCAGGTGCTTACTTGGTACTTCAAAACTCAAACCCTCCATTTCACACCCTCTCGAAAGAGAAATAGAGGCCGTGATGGTCTCCAGCAGACAGGCGTGAAAAGTGGCAGTTTTCTCTGATCATCTTAGCCCACCCAGACCAAGTGACAGATAAGTGGGCCGCTGACTTGTGGAGAAATGTTGGCAGCGCTCATGATTATGCTGCAGAAGTCTGCGGGGTCAACCTCAGCCCCTGAAAGAGGGCTGCATATGTTCGTTGGCACGTGCTGCTGCCCTCATTACAGACACCCCAGGGTTATTTTATCGATGGGAACTACAGGGTTTTCCAGCATTACTAAAATAGCTAAATAGGTTACAGCTTCAAGCTGGAGGCAAAGCCATGTACTCAATCTAAATATTCCATACTGCGTTCTTCTTCATCTTTCAGATAGCTAAAGATCACCCTGAAGATTTCACATACACAAACTTTATCGTACCTCTGTGTCATGCTGTTAATATCGTAACTACCCTGAAGCCACATATAAATAAGTTAACCCAGGGGTTTTCAAACCTGTCCTGGAGCCTCCCCTGCCCTGCACATTTTGCTTGTCTCTCTCATCTAATACACCTGATTCAAATCATCAGCTCATTAGTAGAGACTGCAAGACCTGAATTGGGTGTGCCTAATAAGGGAGACATACAAAATGTGCAGGGCAGGGGAGGCTCCAGGACAGGTTTGAAAACCCCTGAGTTAACCCATTTGCCCTAACATCACAATCCTGCTCTTTATGATGCATTCTGACAGGCCAACTCATGCTATATTTGCCTTTATGCACATAAAATGCTTTGTTTATAGACAGAAAAGTACTATATACTATATATGGTCATATATACTAATATCTACCTGGTCTTATGACGAAAACATACCTATGGGAACTTTTTCGCAAGATGGGAAATATGTACCAATAAGTACATTTCACTGCAGTTTCCAACAGAAATGAACACTAGCAAAACAGTAACTTGTAATCATTTTCATTCAAAGTTATGATTACAGTTCCATATGGTTCGTTTACAAATGTAACAAGCTTGAAAACGTACCTGTGGAAACATTTTTGCAAGACGTGAAATACACTGAGCTGAGCTACGAGCAAGCTTGTTACGTCCAGAAAGTGAAACATATGGATCTGTAATCATAACTTTGTACGAAAATGATTACAAGTGCTCGCTGTTTTACCCCCCTCTAATGTTCATGAAAACATATCTCCAGTACATATCTCTGCAGTTTCCAACAGAAATGAACACTCGTTCCATGTGTTTCACTTTACGGACATAACATGCTTGCTCGTAGCTCAGCTGGCAAGGAATTGGACTTACAATGCAGAAATTTTGGGTACGAATCCCATGAAAAACATGACCCACAATGAAAGAGCCAAAAGATAAGAGATTGGTTCTGTAATCAGCGGTAAATGCCATCAGGTGCGTGATTTCACGTTGAGCCGTATATACTACACACAGCCGTTGTTCACTGACGAGCTGCGCACATTCACACTGATAATGAACATGGATTTGCGCAGCTCGTCGGTAAACAACGGCTGTGTGTAGTATATACGGCTCAACGTGAAATCACGCACCTGATGGCATTTACCGCTGATTACAGAACCGGCTTTACTGACAAAACGCGCAAGCATGATCGGCCGATTCGGATCGGTGCATCCCTATTAAAGACCTTTCAAGGTATATATTTTATTACAAATCAACAATATATCTGTGTGTGTGTATGACATAATGATTATATCTTTCCCCCCCCCCCCAGATTTTAAGTCTCCTATTAGGTCCTGGGTTCAAATCCCAGTGAATATGCTTTAATCTAGTCTATATAAAGCTAAGTCAATGCATTCTATTCCTGCATGAAGTGTTCAAAATGTTTCCCTAAGAGTGTTAGATAAGCAAAAAGGCATCCACTAACCTTAAGTGAGAGAGTCACATTTTAATTAAAAAGATCATATCACGAATGACATCCAAATACCACAGGAAGAACACACACACACACATACACACACACACACACACACACACACACACACACACACACACAGCTATACACACTCTGGAGGTGGTTTATCATTAACAGACTATTAAATCATCAGTGAGCGGTCAAACATATTAAACAACTTAATATATTAAGCTGCCATTATAATTTATGATGCAACCAAAAGCTTGTAATTATGTTGGAGAAGATACTTTGAAACTACAAGCTACTCAGAGTTTAATACGGTGAAATGACAGTCAAGATACAAAGTAGTTAACTACACGGCAAGTTATTAATTCTTTAAGAGAACAATACGCAGGGGTGTTTTCCCAGAGGAGACAAGGGAGGCAGTGTCTCCTGAACAAATTGGATGAGAAAAAAAAAAAAACAATAAAACATATTACAAAATATGACATAAAAAGTGTAACAATTACTTGTTTTCTAAAGTAAAACTGTCCAACAGAGACACCAGCAGGTAAAGTTACAGCGGGAGTCCGCGTCTCTCTCGTCTACCCTGAGCCCATTGAGTTTTAAGAGACCCCTAAAGCATGTGGTGGGTTTGGTGGGGGTTAATTGAGAATGAAAGGGGGGAGGGGGAAATCACATGAGAGGAGCCAATGCCTTCATTGCGATATGATTGGATATGACTGGTTAAGATCGACTGTGATTGGTTCATACGATAAATCTCGCCTCTTGTGTTTGTGCACGTTGTCGAATCAGTCTAAATGAACAATAATGCCGTTAAAGTAAGGACTAATAAAAAAAAATGTGAATGAAAATTAGTTTCTCATTAAAAAGAACAGCTGAACATCAGTTCATAAATAAAACATAATTGTTAAAATATATTGTTTAAATTAAAATTAAAAAATTGTTACTGCCTTTAGGTATTATTTTGGAATAAATGTAAAATGCTTAAAAGCATTAAACTGATGAGATTTATACTTGGTTTTAATAATTAGAATAGCCTATTAATTACATTGACTGGGACATGAATTTAGATTTAATTAAAAAAAAGTAGCAAAAAATAAAAAATGTGAGAACTTTGCTTCCTCATTTCATATCTTAATTATACATAGTATAATTAAAAATTACAGCCTAATTTATATAATATTTTTTTATTAGTTCACTGAATGGACAGTTCACTAGAATCAATCAGACT